>NC_053027.1:412797795-412814533 GCF_003073215.2 Triticum urartu | reverse complement strand
CACAACTATATGCATAGGAATACTTCTCATGCATGATATATGTTACTTTTGCTCATACTAAATTACAAATCATTGTTAATTAAAATTGGCTTTGATATACCTTGGGATCCGGGTGGATTCATTACTTGAGCACTATATGCCTAGCTTAATGGCTTTAAAGAAAGCGCTGCCAGGGAGACAACCCGGAAGTTTTAGAGAGTCATTTATTTCTGTTGAGTGCTTTCATATAGTTCAAAAACAAAAAAATAAAGAGGGGAACCCAAAACTTTTCAAAAAGGAAAGTGAAAGTGAGAGAGACAAGCATTGTTGAAGTGGGGGAGCTCCTTGAACTTTGTTCATGCTCACGGAAACTTTGTGAATCTTGATTACAGAAACTTTTAAACAAAAATAATTATCCCCTTGAACAATTACATTGTATTATAAAAATAATGTGCCAAGGTTTGCCTTTAGGATGTTTACATTGCTTGTTGGTTTGTGCGGTGCAGAACAGAAACTTTGGCTGTAGTGCGCGATTTTACATTTTTTACTGGAACGTCAAACAGCTATGAAACTTTTTGCACTGTCTTTCCACACAAATTTTTTATTTTTCCTAATATTTGTAGAATTATTGGAGTAACAGAAGTATGGTGAATGTTTATATTACTACAGATTGTCCTGTTTAAGACAGATTCTGTTTTTGATGCATAGTTTGCTTGTTTTGATGTAACTATCAATTCCTATCAGTGGATTAAGCCATGGAAAGGTTATATTACAGTAGATATAATTCAAAAACAAAATATGAATTGGTTTTCAACAGTACTTAGTGTAGTGATTTGCTTTATTATACTAACGGATCTTACCGAGCTTTCTGTTGAGTTTTGTGTGGACGAAGTGATCGAAGATCGAGGATGTCTCGATGTGAGGAGAAGAAGGAGAGGCAACAGCTCAAGCTTGGGGATGCCCAAGGCACCCAAAGTAAATATTCAAGGATACTCAAGCGTCTAAGCTTGGGGATGCCCCGGAAGGCATCCCCTCTTTCTTCAACAAGTATCGGTATGTTTTCGGATTCGTTTCGTTCATGCGATATGTGCAATCTTGGAGCGTCTTTTGCTTTAGTTTTCATTTTTCTTTTATGCACCATGCTGGTATGAGATAGTCCTGTTGATTTATAGAATGCTCTATGCACTTCACTTATATCTTTTGAGTATGGCTTTATAGAATGCTTCATGTGCTTCACGTATATCATTTGAAGCTTGGATTGCCTGTTTCTCTTTACATAGAAAGCTGCCATTTGTAGAATGCTCTTTTGCTTCACTTATATTTGTTAGAGCGTGGGCATATCTTTTGTAGAAAGATTTAAACTCTATTTCTTCACTTATATCTATTTAGAGAGATGACGGGATCTGGTCATTCACATGGTTAGTCATAAAATCCTACATAAAACTTGTAGAATACTGAATATGATATGTTTGATTCCTTGCAATAGTTTTGCGATATAAAGATGGTGATATTAGAGTCATGCTAGTGAGTAGTTGTGGATTGTAGAAATACTTGTGTTGAGGTTTGTGATTCCCGTAGCATGCACGTATGGTGAACCGTTATGTAACGAAGTTGGAGCATGATTTATTTATTGATTGTCTTCCTTATGAGTGGCGGTCGGGGACGAGCGATGGTCTTTTCCTACCAATCTATCCTCCTAGGGGCATGCGTAGTAGTACTTTGCTTCGAGGGCTAGTAAACTTCTGCAATAAGTATGTGAGTTCTTTATGACTAATGTTGAGTCCATGGATTATACGCACTCTCACCCTTCCATCATTGCTAGCCTCTCTAGTATCGCGCAACTTTCGCCGAAACCATAACCCACCATATACATTCCTCAAAACAGCCACCATACCTACATATCATGGCATTTCCATAGCCATTCCGAGATATATTGCCATGCAACTTCCATCATCATCATATACATGACTTGAGCATTCATTGTCATATTGCTTTGCATGATCATAAGATAGCTAGCATATGTTTTCATGGCTTGTCCGTTTTTTGATGTCATTGCTACGCTAGATCATTGCACATCCCGGTACACCGCCAGAGGCATTCATATAGAGTCATATCTTTGTTCTAGTATCGAGTTGTAATATTGAGTTGTAAGTAAATAAAAGTGTGATGATCATCGATTATTAGAGCATTGCCCAGTGAGGTAAAGGATGATGGAGACTATGATTCCCCCACAAGTCGGGATGAGACTCCTGACGATAAAAAATAAAAAAATAAGAAAAAAAGAGAAAGCCAAAAAAAGAGAAGGCCAAAAAATAAAAATAAAAAATGAGAGAAAAAGAGAGAAGGGCAATGTTACTATCCTTTTACCACACTTGTGCTTCAAAGTAGCACCATGTTCTTCATATAGAGAGTCTCTTGAGTTATCACTTTTCATATACTAGTGGGAATTTTCATTATAGAACTTGGCTTTGTATATTCCGATGATGGGCTTCCTCAAATGCCCGAGTCTGCATGAGCAAGAAAGTTGGATGCACACCCACTTAGTTTTCAGTTTGAGCTTTCATACACTTATAGCTCTAGTGCATCCATTGCATGGCAATCCCTACTCACTCACATTGATATCTATTGATGGGCATCTCCATAGCCCGTTGATACGCCTAGTTGATGTGAACTATCTTCTCCTTTTTGTCTTCTCCACAACCACCATTCATATTCCACCTATAGTGCTATGTCCATGGCTTACGCTCATGTATTGCGTGAAAGTTGAAAAAGTTTGAGAACGTCAAAAGTATGAAACAATTGCTTGCCTTGTCATCGGGGTTGTGCATGATTGAATATTTTGTGTGTGAAGATGAGCATAGAGACATTGATTTAGGGATAAATCTTCTTTGGCCATGTTATTTTGAAAAGACATGATTGCTTTATTAGTAGGCTTGAAGTATTATGTTTTTATGTCAAATGATAGACTATTGCTTTGAATAACTCGTGTCTTAATATTCATGCCATTATTAGATATGTGATCAAGATTATGCTAGGTAGCATTCCACATCTAAAAATTATCTTTTTTATCATTTACCTACTCGAGGACGAGCATGAATTAAAGCTTGGGGATGCTGATACTGTCCTGTCGTATCTATAATTTTTGATTGTTCCATGCCAATATTCTACAACTTTCATATACTTTTGCAACTTTTTATACTATTTTTGGGACTAACATATTGATCCAGTGCCCAGTGCCAGTTCCTGTTGTATGCATGTTTTTTGTTTCGCAGAATATCCATATCAAACGAGATCCAAACGGGATAAAAACTGACGGAGATTTTTTGGAATATATATGATTTTTGGGGAAGAAAAATCCACGCGAGACGGTGCCCCGAGGGGGCACGAGGCAGGGGGCACGCCCCTGGACCCTCGTGGCCACCCCGTAAGGCAGTTGGTGCCCTTCTTTAGCCACAAGAAAGCTAATATCTGGATAGAGATCATGTTAAAATTTAAGCCCAATTGGAGTTATGGATCTCCGGGAATATAAGAAATGGTGAAAGGGTAGAATCTGAGAACGCAGAAACAGAGAGAGACAGAGAGATGGATCCAATCTCGAAGGGGCTCTCGCCCCTCCCACGCCATGGAGACCAAGGACAAGAGGGGAAACCCTTCTCCCATCTAGGGAGGAGGTCAAGGAAGAAGAAGACGAAGGGCCCCCTCTCCCTTTCTCTTCCGGTGGCGCCGAACGCTGCCGTGGCCATCATCATCATCACCGCGATCTACACCAACACCTCCGCCATCTTCACCAACATCTCCATCACCTTCCCCTCTATCTACAGCGGTCCACTCTCCCGCAACCCGTTACCCTCTACTTGAACATGGTGCTTTATGCTTCATATTATTATCCAATGATGTGTTGCCATCCTATGATGTCTGAGTAGATTTTCGTTGTCCTATCGGTGGTTGATGAATTGCTATGATTGATTTAATTTGCTTGTGGTTATGTTGCTGTCCTTTGGTGCCCATCATATGAGCGCGCGCGTGGATCACACCATAGGGTTAGTTGTATGTTGATAGGACTATGTATTGGAGGGCAAGAGTGACAGAAGCTTCAACCTAGCATAGAAATTGATGCATACGGGATTGAAGGGGGACCAATATATCTTAATGCTATGGTTGGGTTTTACCTTAATGAACGTTAGTAGTTGCGGATGCTTGCTAATAGTTCCAATCATAAGTGCATAGAATTCCAAGTCAGGGATGACATGCTAGCAGTGGCCTCTCCCACATAATACTTGCTATCGGTCTAGTAAAGTAGTCAATTGCTTAGGGGCAATTTCGCAACTCCTACCACCACTTTTCCACACTCGCTATATTTACTTTATTGTTTCTTTATCTAAACAGCCCCTACTTTTTATTTACGTACTCTTTATTATCTTGCAAACCTATCCAACAACACCTACAAAGTACTTCTAGTTTCATACTTGTTCTAGGTAAAGCGAACGTCAAGCGTGCGTAGAGTTGTATCGGTGGTCGATAGAACTTGAGGGAATATTTGTTCTACCTATTACTGGAGCCCCTACTTGATCAGCGACCCGACGGCGAACGAGAACGACACACCGCGGCAATACAAGAAACCGCCCAGACCCGACAACAAAGTGAGCGCAGACCGCAGACAACAGCTCACGGGAGCAGCGACTCCAACAGCTCAGCCAAGACCCATTCAACTCACCCAACCACGCGGCCAACCGCACCCAAACGAACAGAGGCAACGCCAACAAGATGAGACCGATGCCAGAGTACGCGCCGAACGAAAACTCAACAAACACCAGACACCTGTAGAGCACCTTTATAATCACCCAGTTGTTGTGACGTTTGGTAGCACACAAAGTGTTCCTCCGGTAAACAGGGAGTTGCATAACATGTATAAAGCATAAGAAAGCAAAGCAATAGCAACAAACTAAACGATCAAGTGCTAAGCTAACGGAATGGGTCAAGTCAATCACATCATTCTCCTAATGATGTGATCCCGTTAATCAAATGACAACTCTTTGTCTATGGCTAGGAAACATAACCATCTTTGATCAACGAGCTAGTCAAGTAGAGGCATACTAGTGACACTCTGTTTGTCTATGTATTCACACATGTATCATGTTTCCGGTTAATACAATTCTAGCATGAATAATAAACATTTGTCATGATATAAGGAAATAAATAATAACTTTATTATTGCCTCTAGGGCATATTTCCTTCAGAAAGAACACAACAAATGAATTGCTCGAAGCACGAAGGACACCACGTCGACTATAATAGTGCCACCCTCAGAGACCCAAGTGAAGATGGAAAGTTACTAGTGGCAATCGAAGGCGAAAGAACGACACCGAGGCTGAGCCTAGGCGACAAACAAGTTGAAAACATGACTAGACTTTGTAGAAAGGGGCCTTGCACCCAGCATCGTGGCCGTGCCGCTGCCATCGGGAAGGAGAACCCTATCCCCATTAGGCCATAGACGAAAAATACATTGCAGATCCAAAATGACACATGTACAACACCCGCCGTCAAAGGACGATCCAAGTACTGCCTTCACTAACTAGAGTTGGACTTGCCACCAAAGGACGAACGCAGATGAGCACCCTATACATCCGAAAGCAACCCTTGGTGGTTGTTTGCAGGCAAAGATAATGCATAACCTGTGTCTATCAGAATAAAGAATATGTTGCCTCGGAGCACTTCGCTGCTCAATACCTAGGATGAAGCCTTTGAATTTCATGAGCCAAAGCTCCAGAATATAACGCCTCACGAATCTCCAACTTGAGAAATCAACAAGATCAGTCTCTAGCCCATGCATAGTACACTAGTAGAGAATCATGCTTTGCATGCGGATTTCGCACATGGACATTGCCGGTTGCGCAATCCACCTCAAAGTCAGCATCGCTAATACGCGGAATAATGCAGGTAGTTTCGAAAACCAGCCGCAAGCAGTTTAATTAAGCAAACTGCCTCCAATGCTGAGATTGCCAAAGGCGTTTCTTTCATCTGTAACTGCCTCAAATGCCTGAATTGTCCTTTTTATTGTTGGATTTTGTTTGGAATATCTTAATACATTTCTGCAACATTCACAATACACAATTACAACCTTCTCATAATGCAGATGCATGTTCCTCTCATAACTGCACTGTATTATGCAAATACATACGTCTAAAGTATGCAACAAACTACAAGTGTAATGTGTCTAGGGATGACATATGCTACAAAGTGCAAATAAAGCCCGACGAAGAGACGAAGCATCCCCCAACCTTTTTGAGTATGCTTGATGCTTGCTGACTTTCTATCATCCAATCCACAACAAATCGAATGAAATCGCTTCGGTTTTCTTTTCTCTTGATGAAAACCCTTATTTCGCTCTCGCTCGCCGCTGAGCCAAAACCGAAAAAAGTAGAAGTATAATAAGAATATCGCCAGAAGCAGCAGCAAAGAACTTGCAAAAGATGATGGTCAAAAACAAAGAGTAGATCCCTTCCAATGCAGTTGCCATCAGATAGGTAGACAATAGCCAATAGTATCAGCGAACTGCCAAATGAAGAAACACCGCCAACATCACCCTCGCACCCACCTACCCCCGCTCCAGCAAACTGTAACAAACCTCATTCCACCGCACATCAAATCCCTCCCCAACAGCCCCCACGTCTCCTCTGTAGACAGCCCTGACTGGACAACCGAGCGACACGTGCCTCACGACGCCCTCTCAGTCGCCAGGTCGCCTTTGACCAAGAAAGACTTACAGTCCCACTCATCGACAAATCAGGCCCCATGCGTCTACACAACTGAACAAAATGACCTATAGAAGAGGCTAACTCACGCAGCCTAGATCACATTTGGACGACCGAGAAAAAATGATGTAAGAAACAAAACAGTGACCTTGAATCCGCTCCATAGACAGTTTAACGAATCAACAGTTCGACAAACATTCTCCAATCTTAATATACGCAATGATGACTTCTCCCACAAAGCTGCCAAATATCTAACCGTATAAGCCAACTCCTCAACCACTCCACGCTTATAGTCAGACTGAATCTATCGTATACCCGACCAAAATTATCGGGATAAATATCGAACAAGATTACGGCGTATTATGATCAAAGCCATATTTCTCACAACAGTCTAGCGAGCCACAAAACAGACGATTATAGAAAAAACCACATTACGCCATCAAAGTCTTCGCCCACCTCACAAGTTCCTCACACAACGATATATTGAAAGAAAACTTGATCTAGTACTTCACGAAGTCTTCAATAAATATTACTCACTCCTACTAGTCTAGTAATTAGAAATCATAGTGCACACCCGCCCAACGAAGCCCCCAATATTATAGAACCTCATCAACACATTATTCCATTAACTCTGGTTCCACTCATTTCCTGACTCTCAGCTCTAAGCAGCGTTATGTAAACCCCAAATAGAAATTAGTAAGAAACTGACCACTACCGCCCCTACATCAACAACAACACCCCAACATCATACCCTCGCTCTCTTCATTCACAGAGTAATCTTCAGAGCGTACCCCAATTTTAACATCCCTTTTAATCCATTTCTAATGACCACAAGGCGAAAAATAGCAATAGACATCAACCCTGTCTCACGTATAAAGCCTTATATGTCTAATCTAGCACGACTCTCTTCACCTCAACATTTATGAGACAATGCATATCCCTATAAACCCATAAATCGCCCTATACGTTCTTCATCAACCATCTGCTAGAACTCTAGGAGCACATAGTGCTGCAATGATGATCTACGTGAATAGATCCTCTATCAGAGTCACACTTGACTCCTTCGAGCAACCCGCAGGGCGCAGCATAGGCATCGCACCCGTCCTAGGCAGACGATTCACTCGACAGGCAGCAGACATCTGGTGTTTCAGTGAGAGGGCATCGCCATGATTAACTCGTCAATGGGTGCATTGCTCAAAAGCAAATCTCACATCACATCCCTTGAGAGTTCGTGGATTAGTCTTCCCTACAATACCGACGACTGATCCGCAGCTCGAGGAGCTCGCTCACTGGCTTAGTTGCCGCCTCTCCAACGAACTCATCTCCTCTTCCTGCCGGCACCGGCGCTACATTGCAGTCGACGCCGATAAAAGGACACTGTAAAGCGCTCATCTATCCCTCCTCTATCATCGATGTTCTGAGTTATTATAACTTAACTGACACACGATATCCTTTTCGCCAGATAACCACGCGTCCTATTCCGCTCGCGATGTTCTCACTGCACTCCTACGAGCAAACGACACCCCTACAAACACCAGGTACTGTATCTCTCTCCGCCTTAAAGACTCATCGTGACAACCTTTCTCACACTTAAAACTGAAGAAACAGCGACGCACAAGCATCTCTCTTACTCGTCTTCAAGACGAAAACTCCAACAACGTTTGGTCTAGTTCCATATTTCTCCGTTCTTCGCAGCTCAGTCACGACAACACCCGTCACTGCAGAGCTCCGGCAGCAACAACAGCGTACTAACCTCAATACGATCTCATGTATGCCAACTCAACGTGCGTTGGGCTTCACACCCACTGATCCAACTCCACATTTCGCCATATACCAACATCTCTACACTCGAGTTCCAAGTTTCTCTCACGTCTACCAAGAGACGAGAGTCCTCTGCGTCTCTGATAATTCTTCACTGACTTGAGACTTATCGATGTCGTGCCCACGTATTGCCCACATCAGTGTTAGAACATGATATACCCATAGTATTATATCCCAAAAATTCTCATTCTCGTCTCGTCGCTTTTGCACCGTCCAAAATGAATGCTATAAATCCACCTTGATCACTGGGTCTATCATTGCAAAAGACCATATCTTATCGATTGGCGCGTGCTCTCCCATGACTTAAACATAGCCGCCCCCTGACAACAACTAACTGTGTTCTCTGAGGGCAAACTAGCACTGTTCAATCTCGTAGCAAATCCTCATCTCTCTCGCACTATCTATGCTAAGCAAACATCACTCATAGGGAAACATAACCCAAACCCAACACCTACAACCCCAAGTATTGGTGTCAACACGACTCCACAGAATTATCTATATCCGACGCTGTACCTTTGAAGACTGCTTCTCATGCAGGATATCAGTGAGACACTCAGCATGGTCTAAGAAGCAACTCCAAGAGAATTATGATCAGTCACCGATTGACCTCTGATGTTGCATATATCACAGTTTCGGAACCCTCAAAACTTGATCGACACCTACTCATGACGAGTTCAGTACAGTATCAAAGTGATCGACCTTGTAACCTCTTGTTGTCTGTACTAACTATCCCTGTTGACAGAGTCGCAATCTGGTTCTTTCCTATGTTAAATACTTCTCAGCCACCATCGCGAGAACATCAAGCGTTACACACTGAAGAACGAAGCTCAATTGGAACTGTCTACCAAATCATCCGTTTTTCTCACCGAGCTTACTGTCTATCCTCAACGCTTTCATTTCCTCAAACTGCTTGTTTTGATCACAACTGTCTGTTCGAAGGCTCACCCTGACTCGAAACTTTCTCACATTCCCAGTTCCAATTCTTCAGTCTCCGTTTGTCTCTCCTGCTCCGATTACGCTTCTGTACTCCCGTCTCTCATCATGATGGCACTACTTTGTATTCTTACTGTACAGTACTATTTCCGCTCCCAAAATTTCCCACCCACATAATTCCTCTAGAAAAATTTTTGTCACAAGCGACGAACCTTATTCTCCCCCCGTACTGACCATTCGATTATCGTCACCTTTCCACTCTTAGAGCTACTCCTAGATATCGACAATTACATCCACAAATAGATGCATCTCCCAGGGTACTTCACGCACTTCGTCGCTTCAGTGACGGTCCAGTCGCAGAAATCATCTTAACACATCAGAGCCTGAAAATAGACCACTAGATTGGATCGCCAGCCGCAACGAGCAGCCAGTCCCGAGATGCCGCAACGCTAGTTAATTGCGGTTCCGACAGAACACTACACAGTCAGCAAGACCCCAGCAAACTTGAGGCATCAAACATCGGTGGTCCGCGTTGCTAAAATCAGCATCAAATCCGATTGTGTTACCAAAGGTCACAGCTACTTTAAGTAGGGCGTAAGAGCTAATAGGGTAAACACGGCGCCTAATAGATTATGAATGCAAAGGTCAAAGATCATGCTCGCCTCTTTCTATAGTCATTGGCTTCATCTCTGTCTTCGATTTTTGGACTCGTCTCGTTACGAGAACGAGCTGCACCAACATCAAGACCTAAATAGAACCCATATTAAAGCGAATCCATAAAAATCAAACTTCCTGAAGGGAACGCCGTAAGGCTTACCCAACCTCCTTAGCTCCCCACTTAAAGTAGGACGCCTTGATAACCACACGGATTTGATGCATGATTACACACTCGGACCACCGACAGGTATCTTACCCCATCCGCTCCACTGCTCCCGCTCCGGTTCGACGACGGAGGCTACCATGAAAAGTCTTGAAGCGGCAAAAACATGCTCCGCAAATCCGCCGGTTTCAAGACCGCATTCCGAACGGCGCTAGGTACTGATCCTGGAAACAAACAGAAACTGACTCGAGATGCACAAACAAGGAACAGAGAATTGATAATTGAATGCTGCAATATGTTGTTTCAACACACCCATGCTGATACAATACCAGTTCCCAATCCATCCAGCCTGAAAAGCAAGATTCTAAGCCATCAGCCTAAATATCAGATCCAAGGAAGATGTTATGACGAACATTTACCGCAAGCAGACCAAATTCGAGCTAGTCACACAACACGGAAGACAAGGACCCTTGGAAGTGGAACGCGAGTTAGCGAGTTAGACAATGCAACCCGACGACCGAGACGAATGAGCGCGAGGTGTGCCGGGACCGGCATGGCGCGGCGCGGTGCCTCCCCGAGGACGCGCGCGAATGGTGGCGTTTTGACTGGCACGCGACGAAGGGAGGTCGCCGAGGACAAGAACGCGGAGGCGAGAGTTTGGCGAGCCAACGGCGCCGAAGTACTGCCACGTGAGAAGGGTCGCCCACCCGCCGGACGGCTGCCGGTGCCGCAGGAAGCGAGCGGGAGCGGCGGTCCCAGACGAGCGCGCCCCGGCGCATCAGCGCGTTCGTGGCGCCCCACACCAGGCCCACCGCCACCATGCTCGCCGCGTCGCCGCCTACCGCCGCCATGCTCGCCCGCTTGCGGTGGATCTGGGGCATCCCTTTCTCTGCTTTCCTCACTGTGCCTGGATCTTTGCTGACTTGTTTGGGTTACGCTGAACTTTGGCTTTCGAAGGTTTGTGTTTGTGTAATTTCAAATTTCGGCCTCTGAAAAGAAAGTTTGTGTTTGGGTAATTTCAAATTTTGGCTAACCGCTAGACTATAGAGAAGTTACAAAAAATTGACGAGTTTTGGTTTGGGCGTGCTAATTTTCTAAATCACTAAGCACCCTAGTAGGGGTTAAACTCGAACAATACTACATCTACTGGACGCCTACATAACCTTCCAACTAATTCTTTTGCCCCCCTATCCCCAATCACAGTACTCTACATCATCAATTACGTAAATTCCTTACCTAACCTTTCGTAGATGTAACATTGCTCGTTAAACTTCTAGGAGCGATTCAGGTCACTGTTTTGTTTCTTACATCATTTTTTCTCGGTCGTCCAAATGTGATCTAGGCTGCGTGAGTTAGCCTCTTCTATAGGTCATTTTGTTCAGTTGTGTAGACGCATGGGGCCTGATTTGTCGATGAGTGGGACTGTAAGTCTTTCTTGGTCAAAGGCGACCTGGCGACTGAGAGGGCGTCGTGAGGCACGTGTCGCTCGGTTGTCCAGTCAGGGCTGTCTACAGAGGAGACGTGGGGGCTGTTGGGGAGGGATTTGATGTGCGGTGGAATGAGGTTTGTTACAGTTTGCTGGAGCGGGGGTAGGTGGGTGCGAGGGTGATGTTGGCGGTGTTTCTTCATTTGGCAGTTCGCTGATACTATTGGCTATTGTCTACCTATCTGATGGCAACTGCATTGGAAGGGATCTACTCTTTGTTTTTGACCATCATCTTTTGCAAGTTCTTTGCTGCTGCTTCTGGCGATATTCTTATTATACTTCTACTTTTTTCGGTTTTGGCTCAGCGGCGAGCGAGAGCGAAATAAGGGTTTTCATCAAGAGAAAAGAAAACCGAAGCGATTTCATTCGATTTGTTGTGGATTGGATGATAGAAAGTCAGCAAGCATCAAGCATACTCAAAAAGGTTGGGGGATGCTTCGTCTCTTCGTCGGGCTTTATTTGCACTTTGTAGCATATGTCATCCCTAGACACATTACACTTGTAGTTTGTTGCATACTTTAGACGTATGTATTTGCATAATACAGTGCAGTTATGAGAGGAACATGCATCTGCATTATGAGAAGGTTGTAATTGTGTATTGTGAATGTTGCAGAAATGTATTAAGATATTCCAAACAAAATCCAACAATAAAAAGGACAATTCAGGCATTTGAGGCAGTTACAGATGAAAGAAACGCCTTTGGCAATCTCAGCATTGGAGGCAGTTTGCTTAATTAAACTGCTTGCGGCTGGTTTTCGAAACTACCTGCATTATTCCGCGTATTAGCGATGCTGACTTTGAGGTGGATTGCGCAACCGGCAATGTCCATGTGCGAAATCCGCATGCAAAGCATGATTCTCTACTAGTGTACTATGCATGGGCTAGAGACTGATCTTGTTGATTTCTCAAGTTGGAGATTCGTGAGGCGTTATATTCTGGAGCTTTGGCTCATGAAATTCAAAGGCTTCATCCTAGGTATTGAGCAGCGAAGTGCTCCGAGGCAACATATTCTTTATTCTGATAGACACAGGTTATGCATTATCTTTGCCTGCAAACAACCACCAAGGGTTGCTTTCGGATGTATAGGGTGCTCATCTGCGTTCGTCCTTTGGTGGCAAGTCCAACTCTAGTTAGTGAAGGCAGTACTTGGATCGTCCTTTGACGGCGGGTGTTGTACATGTGTCATTTTGGATCTGCAATGTATTTTTCGTCTATGGCCTAATGGGGATAGGGTTCTCCTTCCCGATGGCAGCGGCACGGCCACGATGCTGGGTGCAAGGCCCCTTTCTACAAAGTCTAGTCATGTTTTCAACTTGTTTGTCGCCTAGGCTCAGCCTCGGTGTCGTTCTTTCGCCTTCGATTGCCACTAGTAACTTTCCATCTTCACTTGGGTCTCTGAGGGTGGCACTATTATAGTCGACGTGGTGTCCTTCGTGCTTCGAGCAATTCATTTGTTGTGTTCTTTCTGAAGGAAATATGCCCTAGAGGCAATAATAAAGTTATTATTTATTTCCTTATATCATGACAAATGTTTATTATTCATGCTAGAATTGTATTAACCGGAAACATGATACATGTGTGAATACATAGACAAACAGAGTGTCACTAGTATGCCTCTACTTGACTAGCTCGTTGATCAAAGATGGTTATGTTTCCTAGCCATAGACAAAGATTTATCATTTGATTAACGGGATCACATCATTAGGAGAATGATGTGATTGACTTGACCCATTCCGTTAGCTTAGCACTTGATCGTTTAGTTTGTTGCTATTGCTTTGCTTTCTTCATGACTTATACATGTTCCTATGACTATGAGATTATGCAACTCCCGTTTACCGGAGGAACACTTTGTGTGCTACCAAACGTCACAACGTAACTGGGTGATTATAAAGGTGCTCTACAGGTGTCTCCGAAGGTACTTGTTGGGTTGGCGTATTTCGAGATTAGGATTTGTCACTCCGATTGTCGGAGAGGTATCTCTGGGCCCACTCGTAATGCACATCACTTAAGCCTTGCAAGCATTGCAACTAATGAGTTAGTTGCGATGATGTATTACGGAACGAGTAAAGAGACTTGCCGGTAACGAGATTGAACTAGGTATTGAGATACCGACGATCGAATCTCGGGCAAGTAGCATACCGATGACAAAGGGAACAACGTATGTTGTTATGCGGTCTGACCGATAAAGATCTTCGTAGAATATGTAGGAGCCAATATGGCATCCAGGTTCCCGCTATTGGTTATTGACCAGAGAGTGCTCGGTCATGTCTACAATTCTGAACCCTAGGTGTCTTGATAACCCACAAGTATAGGGGATCACAACATTTCGATAAGTAAGAGTGTCGAACCCAACGAGGAGCTAAAGGCAGAACAAATATTCCCTCAAGTTCTATCGACCACCGATACAACTCTACGCACGCTTGACGTTCGCTTTACCTAGAACAAGTATGAAACTAGAAGTACTTTGTAGGTGTTGTTGGATAGGTTTGCAAGATAATAAAGAGCAAGTAAATAAAAAGTAGGGGCTGTTTAATAAAGAAGCAATAAAGTAAATATAGCGAGTGTGGAAAAGTGGTGGTAGGAGTTGCGAAATTGCCCCTAAGCAATTGACTACTTTACTAGACCGATAGCAAGTATTATGTGGGAGAGGCCACTGCTAGCATGTCATCCCTGACTTGGAATTCTATGCACTTATGATTGGAACTATTAGCAAGCGTCCGCAACTACTAACGTTCATTAAGGTAAAACCCAACCATAGCATTAAGATATATTGGTCCCCCTTCAATCCCGTATGCATCAATTTCTATGCTAGGTTGAAGCTTCTGTCACTCTTGCCCTCCAATACATAGTCCTATCAACATACAACTAACCCTATGGTGTGATCCACGCGCGCGCTCATATGATGGGCACCAAAGGACAGCAACATAACCACAAGCAAATTAAATCAATCATAGCAATTCATCAACCACCGATAGGACAACGAAAATCTACTCAGACATCATAGGATGGCAACACATCATTGGATAATAATATGAAGCATAAAGCACCATGTTCAAGTAGAGGGTACAGCGGGTTGCGGGAGAGTGGACCGCTGTAGATAGAGGGGGGAAGGTGATGGAGATGTTGGTGAAGATGGCGGAGGTGTTGGTGTAGATCGCGGTGATGATGATGGCCCCCGGCGATTCCGGCGCCACCGGAAGCGAGGGGGAGAGAGCCCCCCTCCTTCTTCTTCTTCCTTGACCTCCTCCCTAGATGGGAGAAGGGTTTCCCCTCTGGTCCATGGCCTCCATGGCGTGGAGGGGCGAGAGCCCCTCCGAGATTGGATCTGTCTCTCTGTCTCTCTCTGTTTCTGCGTTCTCAGATTCTTCCCTTTCACCGTTTCTTATATTCCGGAGATCCGTAACTCCGATTGGGCTGAAATTTTAACACGATCTCTATCCGGATATTAGCTTTCTTGCGGCGAAAGAAGGGCATCAACCGCCTTACGGGGTGGCCACGAGGGTCAGGGGCGCGCCCTGCCCCCCTGGGGCGCGCCCCCTGCCTCGTGGCCCCCTCGGGCATCGTCTCGCGTGGATTTTTCTTCCCAAAAAATCATATATATTCCAAAAAAATCTCCGTCTTTTATCCCGTTTGGACTCCGTTTGATATGGATATTCTGCGAAACAAAAAACATGCAACAAACAGGAACTGGCACTGGGCACTGGATCAATATGTTAGTCCCAAAAATAGTATAAAAAGTTGCCAAAAGTATATGAAAGTTGTAGAATATTGGCATGGAACAATCAAAAATTATAGATACGACGGAGACGTATCAGCATCCCCAAGCTTAATTCCTGCTCGTCCTCGAGTAGGTAAATGATAAAAAAGATAATTTTTGATGTGGAATGCTACCTAGCATAATCTTGATCACATATCTAATCATGGCATGAATATTAAGATACGAGTGATTCAAAGCAATAGTCTATCATTTGACATAAAAACAATAATACTTCAAGCCTACTAATAAAGCAATCATGTCTTTTTCAAAATAACAGGCCAAAGAAAGTTATCCCTACAAAATCATATAGTCTGGCTATGCTCCATCTTCACCACACAAAATATTCACATCATGCACAACCCCGATGACAAGCCAAGCAATTGTTTCATACTTTTGACATTCTCAAACCTTTTCAACTTTCACGCAATACATGAGCGTGAGCCATGGACATAGCACTATAGGTGGAATAGAATGGTGGTTGTGGAGAAGACAAAAAGGAGAAGATAGTCTCACATCAACTAGGCGTATCAACGGGCTATGGAGATGCCCATCAATAGATATCAATGTGAGTGAGTAGGGATTGCCATGCAACGGATGCACTAGAGCTATAAGTGTATGAAAGCTCAAACTGAAACTAAGTGGGTGTGCATCCAACTTGCTTGCTCATGAAGACCTCGGGCATTTGAGGAAGCCCATCATCGGAATATACAAGCCAAGTTCTATAATGAAAATTCCCACTAGTATATGAAAGTGATAACTCAAGAGACTCTCTATATGAAGAACATGGTGCTACTTTGAAGCACAAGTGTGGTAAAAGGATAGTAACATTGCCCCTTCTCTCTTTTTCTCTCATTTTTTTGGGCCTTCTCTTTTTTTGGCCTTTCTCTTTTTTTTTTTCATCCGGAGTCTCATCCCGACTTGTGGGGGAATCATAGTCTCCATCATCCTTTCCTCACTGGGGCAATGCTCTAATAATGATGATCATCACACTTTTATTTACTTACAACTCGATATTACAACTCGATACTAGAACAAAGATATGACTCTATATGAATGCCTCCGGTGTGTACCGGGATGTGCAATGATCTAGCGTAGCAATGACATCAAAAAACGGACAAGCCATGAAAACATCATGCTAGCTATCTTACGATCATGCAAAGCAATATGACAATGAATGCTCAAGTCATGTA
>NC_053027.1:412758869-412796795 GCF_003073215.2 Triticum urartu | reverse complement strand
TTCGAAGGCATATTAGGCGAACGGCGGAAGCTAAGAATTGCTAGTCCAATATGGACATTGATCGGTCATGTTGAATGGAGACCGGCGGCATGATGGCCGACATGGTATGCGGCGTGACAAGGCCGCTGCGTAGTTCGGCTGAGGTAGCCGTAGTATGATCTCCTATACGGAGGAAGTGTTCCATGCGCTCACCTCTAGGGGTGTGTGTGTCACGTATACCATGTTTACTGTTTTTGCGTCGGGGGGAAACTGCTTTTGACCCCGTTGTTCGGTTGGTGAGCCTGTTCGTCGTCGCTGTCGCCGGGCGGCCTCTTCCCCTTGTGTTCAACATTTAACTTGCCGGACTGTTTGAAGACCCAACAACTTCTATTGGTGTGATTAGCTGGTTTATTGGGGTGGCCATGGATCTGGCAGGGCCTATCCAATATTTTGTCTAAATTGGATGGTCCGTCTTTGTTTGTCGTAAATGGCTTTTTTCGTTGGCCGGGTTTGTGGCCGCTGAATCCAGCGTTGACCGATGTGTCCTGTGTGCCCTCATTATTATTGCGACGTTTATTTTTATTGCATCGTGGCTTTTCATTACCGTCCTGCACTTAGGAGGTGCCTGGATCGCTGGCGCTATTGCTTCTATGGGCAAGCCAGTTGTCTTCTCCCGCACAAAAGCGGGTCATCAGAGCGGTAAGGGCTTACATAGACTTTGGTTTTTCCTGACCGAGGTGGCAGGCAAGCCACTCGTCCCGGACGCTGTGTTTGAAGGCCGCGAGGGCTTCCACGTCCGAACAGTCAACAATTTGGTTCTTTTTAACTAAAAACTTAGGAGGTGTTTGGTTTAGGAAAGGAAACACAAACGCAATCTTAATCAAATAGCAGCGTCACTGTAAACGGTATCGACCAAAATCACAAATTGTTTGGTTTGTCAACTGTAACGTTAATCAATACCGGGAAGCTACTTCAGAAAGATCATCGCTTGCCTTCCCGTGCACCTCCCGAAGAAATCTCCTTAGCGCCTCCTCCACGAGCATGTTTCCGCCACGGGCGCCGCCGTACATCTGGAACACGCCACCAATTGGTCGCCGGCCTTTACCGATTGGACGTCGTCGGGCACGCGAGGAGCCGCTGCGCGAGGCCGCGAGCAACGCTCCGTAGCGCTCGTCGGGCACAAGGGCGAATATGGGGTTGAGTATGAGGTGGGCACTTTTCTCAGCAGCAGCGCAAGGGCGAGTTGGAGAAGAGGACGAACAAATCGACGGCGAGAGGAGAGAGACGCCCGTATGGTTATTTCATTATGCCGGGTACCTAGCGCAATCGACCTTGAATAGGGTGGGAACCAGTACCAGAGTTATCCGATTACAGAGCGATCTAAACAAACACGATTTAGCGCTATCTGTTACCGTCGTTATCGAATAACGTTACAAAAGTGTGAACCAAACACCTCCTTAGTCCAGAGCTTTCTGGCGGACTCTCCGGGCTGTTGGACAATGTGACTTAGGTCATCGGCATCCGGTGGCCGAACATATGTACCTTGAAAGTTATCGCGGAAGGCATCTTCCAATTCCTCCCAGCTGCCAATTGAGTTTTCAGGCAGACTATTTAACCAGTCCCGAGCTAGTCCTTTGAGTTTTAACGGGAGGTATTTGATGGCATGAAGGTCGTCTCCGCGGGCCATGTGGATATGGAGAAGGAAATCCTCAATCCACACCGTGGGATCTATTGTTCCGTCGTATGATTCGATATTCACGGGTTACAACCCTTCTAGGAATTCATGCTCTATTACTTCGTCAGTGAAGTAGAGTGGATGTGCAGCGCCTCTATATTGGGCCACGTCGCGACGTAGCTTAGATGGAGTCCGTCTGCGGTTTTCGGCCCGGTCGTGACTAGAGTTGTCGCGTCCGAATAGGTAGGCGCCGTTGTGCGTCGAGGCACGTCCTCGTGGTCCGTAGATCGATCTAGTATGTTCTGCTCTACTGGCCAGGTCATGCCGAGGGTCGTATGTATGATCCTGATGTCTACCACACAACCTTCTTCTTGTAGACGTTGTTGGGCCTCCAAGTACAGAGGTTTGTAGGACAGTAGCAAATTTCCCTCAAGTGGATGACCTAAGGTTTATCAATCTGTGGGAGGCGTAGGATGAAGATGGTCTCTCTCAAACAACCCTGCAACCAAATAACAAAGAGTCTCTTGTGTCCCCAACACACCCAATACAATGGTAAATTGTATAGGCGCACTAGTTCGGCGAAGAGATGGTGATACAAGTGCACTATGGATGGTAGATATAGGTTTTTGTAATCTGAAAATATAAAAACAGCAAGGTAGCAAGTGGTAAAAGTGAGCGTAAACGGTATTGCAATGCTAGTAAACAAGGCCTAGGGTTCATACTTTCACTAGTGCAAGTTCTCTCAACAATAATAACATAATTGGATCATATAACTATCCCTCAACATGCAACAAAGAGTCACTCCAAAGTCACTAATAACGGAGAACAAACAAAGAGATTATGATAGGGTACGAAACCACCTCAAAGTTATCCTTTCTGATCGATCTATTCAAGAGTCCGTAGTAAAATAACACAAAGCTATTCTTTCCGTTCAATCTATCATAGAGTTTGTACTAGAATAACACCTTAAGACGCAAATCAACCAAAACCCTAATGTCACCTAGATACTCCAATGTCACTTCAAGTATCCGTGGGTATGATTATACGATATGCATCACACAATCTCAGATTCATCTATTCAACCAACACAAAGAACTTCAAAGAGTGCCCCAAAGTTTCTACCAGAGAGTCAAGACGAAAACGCGTGCCAACCCCTATGCATAAGTTCACGAGGTCACGGAACTTGCAAGTTGATCACCAAAACATACATCAAGTGGATCACATGAATATCCCATTGTCACCACTGATAAGCACATGCAAGACTTACATCAAGTGTTCTCAAATCCTTGAAGACTCAATCCGATAAGATAGCTTCAAAGGGAAAACTCAATCCATTACAAGAGTAGAGGGGGAGAAACATCATAAGATCCAACTATAATAGCAAAGCTCGCGATACATCAAGATCATGCGAAACAAGAACACGAGAGAGAGAGAGAGATCAAACACATAGCTACTGGTACATACCCTCAGCCCCGAGGGTGAACTACTCCCTCCTCGTCATGGAGAGCGCCGGGATGATGAAGATGGCCACCGGAGAGGGATTCCCCCCTCCTGCAGGGTGCCAGAACGGTTCTAGATTGGTATTCGGTGGCTACGGAGGCTTCTGGCGGCGGAACTCCCGAACTATTCTGCTCTCTGATGTTTTAGGGTATATGGACATATATAGGCGAAAGAAGTCGGTCAGGGAGCCACGAGGGGCTCACGAGGGTGGGGGGTGCGCCCAGGGGGTAGGGCATGCCTCCCTGCCTCGTGGCTTCCTCGAATCTTCCCTGACGTCTACTCCAAGTCTCCTGGATTGCTTCCGCTCCAAAAATAACTCTCCCAAAGGTTGCATTCCGCTTGGACTCTGTTTGATATTCCTTTTCTTCGAAACACTGAAATAGGCAAGAAAACAACAATTTGGGCTGGCCTCCGGTTAATAGGTTAGTCCCAAAAATAATATTAAAGTGTTTAGTAAAGCCCATAAACATCCAAAACAGATAATATAATAACATGGGACAATCAAAAATTATAGATACGTTGGAAACATTCTGTCGCCGAGCGTGTGATCGGGTGTGATAAGCTCTACATTCACATACAACTAGTGCAAGCTAGTTTTGCATGTGCAGAATACTCAGCTTAAACTTGACGAGCCTAGCATATGCAGATATGGCCTCGGAACACTGAGACCGAAAGGTCGAACATGAATCATATAGTAGATATGATCAACATAGAGATGTTCACCATTGAAAACTACTCCATCTCACGTGATGATCGGACATGGTTTAGTTGATATGGATCACGTGATCATTTAGATGACTAGAGGGATATCTATCTAAGTGGGAGTTCTTTAGTAATATGATTAACTGAACTTTAATTTATCATGAACTTAGTACCTGATAGTTTTTGCATATCTATGTTGTTGTAGATCAATGGCCCGTGCTACCGTTCCCTTGAATTTTAATGCGTTCCTAGAGAAAGCTAAGTTGAAAGATGTTGGTAGACTCTACACGGAGTGGGTCTGTAACTTTCTAGGTGCAAGACCCGCTGCAGGAGCAACTCCAGACGTTATGAACGTCTGGCAGAGCAAAGCTGATGACTACTTGATAGTTTAGTGTGCCATGCTTTACGGCTTAGAATCGGGACTTCAAAGACGTTTTGAACATCATGGAGCATATGAGATGTTCCAGGAGTTGAAGTTAATAGTTCAAGAAAATGCCTGAGTTGAGAGATATGAAGTCTCCAACAAGTTCTACAGCTGCAAAATGGAGGAGAATAATTCTGCCAGTGAACACATACTCAGAATGTCTGGGTACCATAACTACTTGACTCATCTAGGAGTTAATCTTCCTTATGATAGTGTCATTGACAGAGTTCTTCAATCACTGCCACCAAGCTATACAGGCTTCGTGATGAACTATAATATGCAAGGGATGGAAAAGACAATTCCCGAGCTCTTCGTGATGCTAAAGGCTGCGAAGATAGAAATCAGGAAGGAGCATCAAGTGTTGATGGTGAACAAGACCACTAGTTTAAATAAAAAGGGCAAATGGAAGAAGGGGAACTCAAGAAGAACAACAAGCCAGTTGCTGCTCAAGGGAAGAATCCCAAGTCTGGACCAAAGCCCGAGACTGAGTGCTTCTACTGCAAAGGGACTGGTCACTAGAAGCGGAACTACCCCAAGTATCTCGCGGATAAGAAGGATGGCAAAGTGAAAGGTATATTTGATATACATGTTATTGATGTGTACCTTACTAATGCTCGTAGTAGCGCCTGGGTATTTGGTACTGGTTCTGTTGCTCATATTTGCAACTCGAAACAGGGGCTACAGATTAAACGAAGATTGGCTAAGGCCGAGGTAACGATGCACGTGGGAAATGGTTGCAAAGTCGATGTGATCGCCGTCAGCATGCTACCTCTACATCTAACGTCGGGATTAGTTTTAGACCTAAATAATTTTTAATTGGTGCCAGTGATAACCCACAAGTATAAGGGATCGTTTGTAGCCTTCTTCGATAAATAAGAGTGTCGAACCCAATGAGGAGCTAAAGGCAGAACAAATATTCCCTCAAGTTCTATCGACCACCGATACAAGTCTACGCACACTTGACGTTTGCTGTACCGGAAACAAGTATGAAAATAGTTTGTAGGAGTGATGCTAGAACTATGTTGCAAGAACAAAACTAGAAGTACTTTGCAAGATAATAAAAGTTAGGTGTTTAGTAAAAGTTTTTGTGTCAACAAGAAAGTTATTTGTCCCTAGGCAATCAATAACAAGTACCGGTAATCATTCTTGTAATTTTATATGAGGGAGATGCATGAGCTAACATATTTTCTCTACTTGGATCATATGCACTTATGATATGAACTCTAGCAAGCATCCGCAACTACTAAAGATCATTAAGGTCATGAAACCCAACCATAGCATTAAGTATCAAGTCCTCTTTACTTCCATACACCATAACCCACCTACCCGGGTTTAGGTTTCTGTCACTCTCGCAACCCACCGTAAGCAAACCATGAACATATCGCAACACCCTATAGTGGGGCCCCCTCATGTTTGCGCGAGAATGGAGGGCACGGTAGGACAACACCATAAATAAAATATACAATCATACCAACCAAGATCATGATTAACCCACAGGACAAAACGGACCTACTCAAACATCATAGGATAACCATAGATCATTGGGAAATAATATATGGAGTTGAGCACCATGTATAAGTAGAGATTACAGCAGGGAGAAGAGGTGTTACACTGCTGCATAGAGGGGGAGAGAGTTGGTGTTGACGGTAGCAAGATTGTTGATGTAGATCGCCGTCCCGATCATTGCCTGGGTGGCACTCCGGCGCCACCGGAAGAGAGGGGGAGAGATCCCCCTCCTTCTTATTCTTCCTTGGCCTCCCCCCTAGATGGGAGGATAGTTCCCCCTCTAGTCCTTGGTCTCCATGGTGGCAGAGGGGCGGGATCCCCTACGAGGTTGGATCTCCCTCTCTGTTCTCTTTTGTTTTGCGTTCTCCAGATCTGGCCGAAAACCGTTTCTTATATTCCGGGAGATCCGTAACTCCGATTGCGCTGAGATTTAAACACGAATTTTTCCCGGATATAAGCTTCCTTGTGCCCGAAGTAGAGCTCCAACCGACGTACGAGGTGGGCACAACCCACCACCACGCGCCTGGCTCAGGGGTCAGATCTTCATGGGTTGTGCCCACCACGGGACTCCGTTCGCAGTGATTCCAACTCCCAAAAATAACATATATTCCAAAATAATTCTCCGTAAATTTTTATCGCGTTTGGACTTCGTTTGATATGGACTTTCTGCGATACAAAAAACATGCAAAAAACAGGAACTGGCACTAGGCACTGGATCAATAGGTTAGTCCAATAAATCATATAAAAAGTTTCCAAACGTATGTAAAAGTTGTATAATATTGGCATGAAACAATCCAAAATTATAGATATGACGGAGACGTATCAGCATCCCCAAGCTTAATTTCTGCTCGTCCTCAAGCAACTAAATGATAAAAAAGATAATTTTTGATGTGGAATGCTACCTAGCATAAACTTGATCATATATCTAATCATGGCATGAATATTAAGACATAAGTGATTCAAAGCAATTGTCTATAATTTGACATAAAGACATCAATACTCAGGCATCCCAACAAACAATCATGTCTTTAAAAATATCAATGCTAAAGAAAGCTATCCCTACAAAATCATAAAGTCTTGTCACACTCTGTCTTCTTAACACAAAGTATTTATCATGCACAACCCCGATGTCAAGCCGAGCAATTGGTTCATACTTTTTAACGCGCTTCGGCTTTTTCAACTCTCACGCAATACATGAGCGCAAGCCATGGATATAGCACTACGGGTGGAATATAGTATGATGATAGGGGTAAATATAGAGAAGACAAAACGTAAGAAAGTCTCACACCGATGTGGCTAACTAACGGGCTATGGAGATACCCATCAATCGATATCAATGCGAGGAGTAGGGATTGCCATGCAACAAATGCACTAAGAGCTATAAGTGTATGAAAGCTCAATACGAAAACTAAGTGGGTGTGCATCTAATCCTATAATGAAAAATTCCCAGTAGTTTATGAAAGTGACAACATAGGAGACTCTCCATATGAAAAACATGGTGCTACTTTGAAGCACAAGTGTGGTAAAGGATACTAACAATTCCCCTTCTCTCTTTGTTTATTTATTTTTTTCTTTTTTTTCTTTTTTTCTTTCATTTTTCGGAGTCTCATCCTGACTTCTGGGGGAATCATAGTCTCCATCATCCTTTCCTCACTGGGGCACTGCTCTAAAAATGAACAATGATGATCATCACACTTCTATTTACTTATAACTCAAAAGAAATAAAAATTACAATTCGATACCTATGACAAAGTATGACTCTATATGAATGCCTCTGGCATGTACCAGGATGTGCAATGATCTAGCGTAGCATGTATGAAAAATGATGGATGGTGGCTGAGCCACTAACACTATGTCAACTATATGATCATGCAAAGCAATATGATAATGAATGCTCAAGTCATCAAACGGAAGCGGTGGAAGTTGCATGGCAATATATCTTGGAATGGCCACGGAAAAGCCATAATAGGTTGGTATGGTGGCTGTTTTGAGGAAGATATAATAAGGCTTATGTGTGATATAGTGTATCATATCACGGTATTTGGATGCACCTGCGAAGTTTGCACCATGTCTCGATGTGAGAAAGGGAAATGCACGGTACCATAGAGGCTAGCAAATTGCGGAAAGGTAAGTGCATATAATCCATGGAATCACATTAGTCATAAAGAACTCATATACTTATTGCAAAAGTTTATTTGCCCTCGAAGCAAAGTACTACTATGCATGCCCCTATGGGGATAGATTGGTGGGAAAAGACCATCACTCGTCCCCGACCGCCACTCATAAGGAAGACAATCAATAATAAATCATGCTCCAACATCATAGCAAAATGAGAGACTATATGTGCATGCTTCGGGAATAACAAATCTTAACACCAATATTATTACTAACCACAACTGTTTACTAGTACCTCCCACATATTCCATCTCTATATCGCAAAACTATTGCAAGGAATCAAACATATCATATTCAGTGATCCATAAGTTTTATGTAGGATTTTATGACTAACCATGCAATTGACCAATTCCTTGAAGAGAAACAATTGGTAGGAAAGGACCATCGATCGTCCCAAATATAAGTGAAGCAAAAGAGCATTCTACAAACAACGGTTTTCTATGTGAAGAGAAACAGGCAATCCAAACTTCAAATGATATAAGTGAAGCACATGAAGCATTCTATAAAGCCATACTCAAAAGATATAAGTGAAGTGCAATGAGCATTCTATAAATCAACCATGGACTATCTCATACCAGCATGGTGCATAAAAGAAAAGTGAAAAATAAACACAAAAGATGCTCCCAGATTTGCACATATCACGTGAACGAAACGAAACCAAAAACATATCAATACTTGTTGAAGAAAGATGGGATGCCTTCCGGGGCATCCCCAAGCTTAGACGCTTGAGTCTCCTTGAATATTTAGTTGGGGTGCCTTGGGCATCCCCAAGCTTTAGCTCTTTCCTCTCCTCCTTCTCCTCATATCGAGACCTCCTCGATCCTCGAACACTTCATCCACACAAAACTTAACCGAACTTTTAGTGGTGGGGTTAGTGAATATGGAATGAAATCCCATCATGTACTGCTGTAACATTATTGTATAATTATAAACAAACATTACTCACTATATGCTATCACAATTCTATGGCCCCAAGTCAAGGAGGCTTCAACAAGAATTCAAACATATGCAAATAATGAAGCTATAACAGCAATCTGTGAAAACAGGACAGTCTGTAAAGATTTGAACATCCACCATACTTCTGTAACTCAAAAAATTCTGAAAAATTAGGACAAATTTTTTTTGTATAGAAAGACAGTGCAAAAAGTTTCAGAACCATTTGACGTTCCAGTAACAAATGTAAAATCGAGCACTACAACCAAAGTTTCTGTTTTGCACCGCACAAACCAACAATCAATCTGATCATCCTAAAGGCAAATCTTGGCACATTATTTAGTACAATGGAATTGTACAAAGGGACAATTATTTTTGTGAGAATCTTCATGAAAAATTCTACATTGTTTCCATGAGCATGAACACAAGTGTTCAAGGTCGACCCTCACTTCTCCAATGCATAACTTCCAATTGCTTCTCTTTTGTGAAAAGGTTTTTAAGTTCCCCTCTATATTTTTTGTTTTTAAACTTTATAAAAGCACTCAACAGAAATACACGACTCTCTAAAACTTTTGGGTTGTCTCCCTGGCAGCGCTTTCTTTAAAGCCCTTAAGCTACGCATAAAGTGCTCAAGTAATGAATCCACCCGGATCCCAAGGTATATCAAGGCCAATTTTAATTAACATTGATTTGGCATTTAGTAATGAGCACAAAGAAACATATATCATGCAATGACGAATTCTAACTCTCTTCCTATGCATCGGCATGTCATACAAGAACAATTCATGCACATCAAGTAAAGGCCAATACATAGCATAAATAGTTTCTTGCAATTTTATCGTGTTGGAAACATAGAGAGGTGGAGATATAGTTCCTCTATCATAATAATTGCAAGTAGGAGCAGCAAGCACATGCATATTATATTCATTAAAATTATCATGTGAAATAGTAAAAGGCAACCCATCAATATAATCCTTAATAAGTGCAAACTTCTCCGATATAGTGTAGTTCAAAAAGATAATAGGACTATCATGCGTGGGTGCAATAGCAAAAGTTTCATTCTTAACATAAGGAACAATAGCAAGTTCATCTCCATAAGCATAATTCATGTTGGCATCTTGGCCACAAGCATAGCTGAAAGTGTGTTATATCGACTAGAGGGGGGGGGGTGAATAGGCGATTTTTATGAAAGTCTTCAAAACATGGGAGTTTCGAAGACAAATGATAGAAATGAACCTATTTCCATGCAGCGGAAGATAGACTACACTAGACAGACAATAGTCAAGCATTCAATGAAGTGAAACCACAATGACTAATAGTAGCTAGGCAGTGAGGATCAGGTACACAGTGAAGACAAATAGATAAAGCAAATAGACACTGACTTTACAAGAGCCAACCCGTAAATAAAGAGATGAGAAGGATAGAACCAGTGCGTGACGAAGACAAAGGTTTGGTAGACCACAGACTTCGTTCACTGCGTCACAATGATCTTGGATGCTCAGAACGCGCCTAACCGGCTGGAGGATTCACAGTCCTCAAGTATAAGTCTTCAGATCACACAGACAAGAAGACTTAAGTGATGCCTAACACTCTTTGGCTCTGGGTGGTTAGGGCTTTATCCTCTCAAGGAATTCTCTCTCAAAGGCTTCGAGGTGGGTTGCTCTCAAACGACAAAAGCCGTACTTTAACTCTGAGCAGCCAACCGTTTATGGTTGTAGGGGGTGGGCTATTTATAGCCACTAGGCAACCCGACCTGATTTGTCCGAAATGACCCTGGGTCACTAAGGAACTGACACGTGTTCCAATCGATTTGAACACACACGGCAACTTTACTTGGTCTACAAGCAAAGCTGACTTGTCCGAACCTGTATTTTGCCGAAAGAGTAAACCTGGCGTCCCACTAAGGAACTTAGTGAACTGTTGCAACACATCTCGCGTGCTTGAGTCATGATAAGTCTGGCAGCTACTCCAACGGTAGATTTCTCAAAACCACACACACAACTTACATTAGTTAAACAAAGCAAAGCTACTTGTCTTATCCACTCTGAACAAGGATTCACTTCTAGTCTCCCTCGAGACATAGGATTTGTTAAGCGATTACTTCATCATTCTGCACGGGGAGGTTTTCTTGGACACCACTAACGATCGATTACCTATGATCACCACAGAAAAAAGAGCTACGGTTTTGAATAGGACAATCTCAGAGTCATCGTCACTAGATGTTTGATCTTCATATCGTGTCTTCTCTTGTCATAGTATTCAATGTGAATATCTTCATATACCACCTTTGACTTTAATGTCTTCATAAATTTTAGGGGTCATCTCTGGTAGGAAAACCGATCAATGAGGGACTTCTACCTGTGTTATCCTGCAATTCTCACAAACACATTAGTCCCTCAACAAGGTTTGTCGTCAATACTCCAAAACCAACTAGGGGTGGCACTAGATGCACTTACAATCTCCCCCTTTTTGGTGATTGATGACAAACTAGTTGAAGTTTTCAACGGGGAATATATATGTGAAATTGTAAAGGATAAGGAATTGTCTTCATAAGTTGCAAGGGCTCCCCCTGAAGATGTGCATATAAGTAATTTGCTTTTGGAATGCAAATGCACATGGCAGGTTGTACTTGTGGAGATCCTCTTCAACTTATGATGACAATTCATCATGCATGAAAGTATGTGAAGATAATGACATGCATAATGAAAATGGACGTCTGCAAAATGATCTAAGTGCGGAATTTATCGTCGCACATGCGGAATTTATCATCGCATCACAAATAGCAAATAAGTAGCAGACGACCATCGAGTTTAAGTGTTACAACTCAAAGAACCAAATGTATCAAAACGAGAGTTGTAAACACTAGGCAAAATATAAAGCACCCGCCCATATGGACCCGCTTGAAGACTATCAAACTCATATGCTTCTCCCCCTTTTGTCAGTGAGGACCAAAAAGGTTTGAAGACATAGAGCATCTACTCGTTCCCGAAGAGTAGGTGAAGCAGCAGGGTCGTCGGTGGTGTGGCGGTGCAGAAGAACTTGGGGCAGTGTCGAGGCGTGCAGAAGTAGGGGGCGGTGAAGTGGCATCATCTTCGTCCTCGATCACTCTGGCATTCACAGTTGCCGCAGAGGAAGAGAACTCAGAGTCTTCAAGAGATGGAGTTCGTCGCAGCACAGTCCTTCGGGGAGGTGTGGAGTCAAACTTGAAACGTTCAGAGAAGCCATCCTCTTGAAGATCATCCTCAGAACACATAAGCGTCAGCCCTTTCCATGTACGCCGACAGGTTTCATGGGCAACAAAGGCATTCTTGGTGGCAAGATTGCGAATGCGGTTGACATCCACCAAGAGGCTTTGCATTTGGCGCTTCAGCCAGTCATGATGCCTATCCTGTTTCTGATGAAGAGCAACCAGAAGCTCTCGGTCATTGAGAACACGAGATCGCTTCTTGGGTCGTTGGGCAATAGTGCTTTCAGTGGCTTCAGTAAGAGCACGATGAGGTGCACGTGTAGTACCAGCCAGAGGATAAACACGAGTGACTGCTTCAACTCCTTCAATGTTCTGAGTGAAACTTTGATGCTCCGCATTCTGAAGACTAAGAGGTTCCTTGGCAGGCTCAGGATAAATGGCTTCAACGGACATATCCACATCAGGCAGAAAGATCCGATGATTGCGAGCAGATGGCTGATATGAGATAGCTGAGTGGAGTTTAATCAGCCGCATTATCCATGGAGCGTAGAACTTCAAGCCAAAAAGATCATCTGATGCAGCAAGTTGGCGGATGAAGAAGTCTTGCATTGAAGCATTTGCCATGAAGAATATAGAAGACCAAAGTCTTCATTGCACCTTCCAGCTTTGCATGTGGAGAATGTCCTTTGATGGGCCAGAGAGTTCGCCTTATAATGTGATAGATAGTCCGTGGCAGATACTCAAGGTCTTCAACAAAGAACTCCTTAGGATATGCAGCATCTGGAGGCAAAGGCTTCATCATACTGAAGCATCTGACTCATGTTCGGTTCAGGCTTCTGAAAGATGCTCTCCATAGCTTCACTGTGAAGCTGACAGCCAGGTTCATAGAGATCTCCAGGAGTGGGCAGACCAGTGAGCTCAATGATATCAAAGGCTTTGGCTTCGTGATGAACATTTCCTGTCATCCACTCAAGGACCCAAGTCTTCGGATCTCTGTTGTAACCACGTATGTGAAGTGTGGCATAAAATTGGAGCAGCAACTCTTCGTTCCAGTGCTCTTGGTCGGTGACGAAAGGCAACAATCCAACCTCTTTGAAGCAATCCAGAGCTTCTTCCAAACAGGGCAGACCAGCTATTGCTTCGGTGTCAAGACGCATATGTGGGAAGATGCGACCTTGATTGTACATATGAGTAATAGCTTCGCTGCGGATAGCTCCAGAACCGATCAGAAGATATTCGTTCCCTTGAGTAGGGGTTCTTGGAGCTATTGAAGAAGGTGTTGTCTGCTTTGAAGCCTTGACATTGAAATCCAGTGTGTTGTGCAGACCTGGAACACTGGGCAAATTCGCATTGCTTCTATACTGAGGCCTGCTCATATGTATCATACTGAGGACAGCAGCAGGGCGCAGGACAGAAGCAGCTAGCATACATGGCCCCTGACTTTCCTCGTTTTAGGTTAGTGCAGGCTCACATTTAGCTTCAGCCATGAAACGCAGGGCTGCATTAGGATTTGTGGTGGCAGGCATTTCTACCTGCCATTGATGAGCTGTAGGGCGGCACAAACATGTTTCCGAGAACAGCTTCTTCATATTGCGGGGAGTAGGACCGTCTTCTTCATTGCGGTGTCATCATAATCCGCCGATCTCATTCAAAGCATTTCCATAGACATTCAGACCTACGGATACATTTGTCTTTGCGAAGCCTGCGTAAAACAAGCAAAGACAGAAACGAAAAAAAAAAAAAAAAAAAAAAAAAAAAAAAAAAAAAAAAAAAAAAAAAACTTTGAGATGGAGTTGGCTGGGCCTCAAAGTCATCTTCTTCTTCTTGCCGGGGTGGTGTGACTTGTTGTTGTGGGTGATCAGCCCATGATGCATCCTGAGCAATTGGCGTCAGAGGACGACCAATGCTGATGAGTTCGCTGTGCGTAAGCACAGGCGATGATACCTGTTGGTGCTCGATCTGAGGAAGAACTACATCATCTTCAACATGGTCATGGTGACCAATGTCTTCAGCAGCGGTGGGATCAGCTGCTGATGTCTTCAGCTTCATGAGCCTCTGTGAAAGCAGGCTCATGGACAGTCAGTTGGCGCTCTTGATGTTCAGCGGCAGGGCGAACCATGGAGATAGGTTCAACAATTAAGGGCTCTGTGGGAGCAGCCCGTTCCTTCTTGGTCTTCCTTCTTCTTGGAGGGAGCAGCAGCAGAGGCTTCAGGATGTTTCCTCTTTCTGGCTTCAGCCTCAGCAGTCCTCGTCTTCTTCAGTTCTGAAGCGGTAGACCTGGCTTTTGGCTTCGAGCCAGTCATGCTGGTTGGGAAGACAATGGGATGTGCTTCCTGCTTGGTGCGTCGGGTTCGGCCATAGCGGGCTTCTTCTTCTTCTTTGCTTTGCAGCCATCCTGGGGTCGATGCCAGGACGCCCAAGGGCCTTGCGCTTCTCAGCCTCATTGTAGGCTTGCACACACTTGTCAGCCAGGCTCTTCATGCGCTCACGAGAACCTTGAGCTTCTTCACGCTTCTTGAGAAAGGCTTCTTTGAGCTCGTGCAGCATGATCTTGAAGTTCTTGACCTCTTGCACTGAGCTTGGCCATATGCTTCTTGAACTGAGCTTTCTCAAAGTCAATCTTCTGCTTCAGTTCAACGATGCGCTGGGCTATAGCTAACTCTGAAGCAATGGCGCCATGGAAAGCGACACTGAGGCCAATGGGAAGTTGCAGATCTTCAAAGCTAGGTTGGGCGTGTCAAACCACTCATCGATGAAGTCGTGGATGATTGCCACGTCAAAGAGAGGAAATTGTTGAAGATGTCTGCTTCTTCTTTGCTCTTGATCAGTTGCTCAAGAGCGTCATCTGCAAGATCTTCATCACTGGACAGATCAATGGCATCGTTGCGCAGAATGGCAGCAACAGTCAGTTCTTGGCTGGTGTGTGGCAGAGGCATCTTGACTCTCGGGGGCTTGGAGATACGTGACAGATCTTCAGACTGCACACTGTCTTCAGGAGGTGCAGTAGCCAGTGGCTTCGCCCGTGAGATTTTTGGTGCTGAGGCAAGCTTTGAAGCTTTAGGCAGCTTTGGCTTCTGCGGCTTTGGAGTAGGAGCTGGGGCTTCATCAGTGTCAGCATAATCATTAGAATGATCCACTTTGGCACCTTGAACAGAGATGTGAGTGATGAGGCCATCCAGGTTGTAGAACGGACCGGCGACATTGGGTTCGGCATCGTGGGTGCCATCTGCACGGGGAGCAGAGGGACCAGGGTTGAAGTCTAGCCCCAATGACTTCTTGTTCTGCTTCGCCGAATTCTAGGCAAACTGGAAGTTGTGCTTGAATAGATTGTCGTCACGACACCAGAGCAGTGACGATGGGTCAGCATCTGCAGGCTGTGGTCCACGGACCATGCAGGGATAGAAGCCTTATTCAATGGCTTCATCTCTGGACCTGGGTTGAAGATTTTTGTATAGGATGTCTCCCCATGGTCGCTTGATGGCATTCTTTTCAGCATATTCCTTTGTCACAAATCTGTACTTGAACCACTGTTCTTCCCAATATCATCGAATCCATTGGATTCGTGTCTTGCGCTGATTGTAATCCTCTTCTGGATCTGTCTTGTACAGTTCTGAGAGGTCATCGGGCAGATCTCTTGATGTCTCACCTCGACGCTTTCTGCCACCCTTCCTTGCTGATTTCTCTGCAGCCATGAACTTTAAACTGAATGGCTTCAATACGTTCAAAGGCTTCAAGGGCTTTCGCTTGCTGGACAAACAGGAACTGGCTTCGGGAGAATTTATGTGATGCCGTAAGAATTCTGCAAATGAATGCAGACTATGAGAACCAAGGGATTCTCCCACGGACATGTACCTATGACAGCATTAAGGTGCGAGGGAAGGGGAAGAGGTCATATGCATTCTCAGAAGATTTTGAAGATAAATTAGTTTAGAAGACATTGACCTCATCGTGCGAAGACATTCACTCATAGATAAGGAGTTGGTTCCAGATTTGTACGAATCCACAGATCAGTACAAGTGAGGAATCTAACTACTTTGTGAAGCATAAGTGAACATACTAGGCATAATATGAGATGCAGTATGAAGTGGATCCAACTTGTGTGAACAGAAACTGCTTGTGGTAGAAAGTGATGAATCTATAGGATCAAAGAGGCCGTAAAAAGGAAGTTTTATTTACCACACAAGGAACTGCTAGACGGAGTGGAAGAGGAGGCCGAGTAGTTCGATCGTCCGTGCCCTAACTTGGCGACGGAGGACACCTACGGCGACGGTGGAGAAGACGATGTCCGCGGCCGACGTGAAGACGGCGTCGGAGAGGTCGCGGCAGCTAAGCGCTTCGTCGCCAGCATCGTCGAGGGCTAGCGGTGGCGCTAGGGTTCGTGCGAGAGTGGAAGAAAGGATAATGACTGTGGTGCGTGTATTTATAGGGACAGTGGCGGCACAACGTTATTACACAGGTGCCCCTGGCGATTAACATCTGAAGAACACGTGGCCATCATGCAGCATATCGGAGGTTGTTCCATGTTCCCACGCATGCCTGGATTGTCGGGTGGTCGTTCCCACTTCTCCGGGTTTCAGGTGAAGGAATTGGCATTGAAAACGGACTTAATGTTTGTCTTTGTATCTTCTGCTGACAAGGACGCAGAGAAGACATTCGACAGTTTCAATAGAATGCATATGATTTGGAGAGATAGAGTTTGAGATAGAAAGCATAGAGAGGGTAGGGTCCGATCACATTCACTTAGTTCAAAAGACTCAACAAGAAGACATAGCTATAAGTGAATGCTGTAGAGGACAGAACACTCGTATATATATATATATGATCAACATAATGAAGATAATCATGAAGACATGTTGAGATTGAAACCAAACCAAATGTGAAGACATAGCAAATGTAACACCATGGGTAAAACACTTCAAACATACGAATTTTGTGGTGGCGTTACCCACCGTATAGGAAGTATTAGACCCAGACACGGCGCAAAATTATCGTGGCGCTCCGAAGTCAAATTCCACATTAATGTATTCACACTTAGAATGTATGTCTTCATTGATTGAAGATATACTTTACTTCGTGTGTTGCACATCTAAGTCATCAATATGCATAAGTGTTAGGATATGTGCCTGATCACAGGACATTTGAGGATTCCAAGATATTTAGTTCACACCGTAACTTGCAAAATCTCTTCTCATCCAAGGGCTTGGTGAAGATATCTGCCAATTGCTCTTCAGTGTTGACGTGTATGATATCAATATCTTCCTTCACAACATGATCTCTGATAAAGTGATGACGAATTTCAATGTGCTTTGTCTTCGAGTGCTGAACTGGGTTGTTGGCAATCTTGATGGCGCTTTCGTTGTCGCAGTAGAGTGGCACTTGCTTCAGATGAATGCCATAGTCTTTGAGGGTTTGCTTCATCCACAGAAGCTGACGCAGCAAGATCCAGCAGCAATGTATTCAGATTCAGTAGTGGAGAGAGAGACACAGTTCTGCTTCTTTGAAGACCAACATACAAGTGATCATCCCAGAAAATGACATGTGCCTGATGTAGACTTGCGATCCACCTTGTCACCAGCATAATCAGCATTCGAAAATCCAACCATATCAAACTCTGAGCCCTTTGGATACCATAATCCTAGAGTTGGGGTGTAAGCCAAATATCGAAGAATTCGCTTCACAGCTAAGTGATGCGATTCCTTTGGTGCCGCTTGGAATCGAGCACACATGTAAACACTAAGCATAATATCTGGCCTAGATGCACATAGATAAAGTAAAGAACCAATCATGGAGCGGTATACCTTTTGATCGAACTCTTTACCATTGTCGTTGGGACCCAGATGATGTTTGGCTGGCATTGGCGTCGTGAAGCCTTTGCAGTCTTGCATACCAAACTTCTTCAGGCAATCTTTGAGATACTTCTCTTGAGATATAAAGATGCCGTTGCGTTGCTGACGTATTTGAAGACCAAGGAAGAACTTCAGCTCACCCATCATGGACATCTGATATTGCTCTTGCATCATATATCCAAACTCTTCACTGTTTTTCTGATTGGTGCAGCCGAAGATAATGCCATCCACATATATTTGGCACACAAACAGTTCACCATCATATGTCTTCGTGAAGAGAGTGGGGTCGAGGGAACCAGATTTGAAGCCTTTGCTCTTCAGGAAGTCTTTGAGTGTGTCATACCAAGCCCGAGGGGCTTGTTTGAGGCCATATAGTGCCTTGTTGAGCTTGTATACCATGTCAGGATGTTTTGGATCTTCAAAGCCAGGTGGTTGTGCGACATACACTTCTTCTTCAATCTTGCCATTGATAAAAGCGCTCTTCACATCCATTTGATACAGAAGTATGTTATGATGATTTGCATAGGCCAGCAGTATGCGTATGGCTTCAAGTCTAGCCACAGGAGCAAATGCTTCATCGAAGTCAATCCCTTCAACTTGAGTGTATCCTTGAGCAATGAGACGAGCTTTGTTTCTGACAACTTGACCATGCTCATCTTGCTTGTTGCGATATATCCATTTGGTGCCTATTATATTGTGCTTCCGAGGATCAGGACGCTTAACCAGTTCCCATACATTATTCAGCTCAAACTGTTGAAGCTCTTCTTGCATAGCTTGAATCCATTCAAGTTCCATGAAGGCTTCTTCAACTTTCTTGGGTTCTGTTATTGAGACGAATGCGAAGTGCCCACAAAAATTTGCTAGCTGTGTTGCCGTTGAACGAGTGAGTGGACCTGGTGCATTGATGCTATCAATTATTCTCTCAATCTGCACTTCATTTGCAACACGAGGATGTACAGGACGAAGATTTTGCTCTTGCTGATCATTATCATTGTTAGAGGGATTGTCTTCAGGCTGAGCATTGTCTTCAGGTTGATCAGGTGCGGAGATGATAAGTTCTTCTTCAGGTTGAGCTTCAGAAGGTATGATTTCTCCAGTTCCCATAAGTTTGATTGATTCACTGGATGGAACTTCATCTAGCACATTTGGCAGTTGCTCTCTTTGTGAACCGTTAGTCTCATCGAACCGCACATCCACTGTTTCAACCACTTTATAATGAAAGAGATTGAAGACTCTGTAGGAGTGCGAATCCTTTCCATATCCAAGCATAAAACCCTCATGTGCTTTTGGTGCAAATTTTGAAGTGTGATGTGGTGCAATAAGAGTTCTATTCTTGCGTTCGACGACGCCATTCTGCTGTGGCGTGTACGGAGCTGAGAATTCATGTGTGACGCCCAAAGTATCAAGATATGTATCAAGGCCAGTGTTCTTGAATTCAGTGCCATTGTCACTTCTGATGTGCTTTATCTTGGCGCCATAGTTGTTCATTGCTCGATTGGCGAAGCGTCTGAAGACATCCTGCACTTCAGTCTTGTAAAGGATTATATGCACCCAAGTATATCTTGAATAATCATCAACAATGACAAAGCCATAGAGACAAGCAGTAGTAGTAAGAGTTGAGTAATGAGTGGGACTGAAAAGATCCATGTGTAGAAGTTCGAAGGGTTGAGTCGTTGTCATGATTGTCTTCGAGGGATGCTTGGCCCTCGTCATCTTTCCTACTTCACAGGCACCGCATAAGTGATCCTTCTTGAACTTGACGCCCTCGATGCCTATGACATGCTTCTTCCTTGCAAGAGTGTGGAGGTTCCTCATGCCAGCATGCCCTAGCCTTCGATGCCAGAGCCAGCATTCAGAAGCTTTTGCTAGAAGACATACTGCAAGTTGTGGTCCTGCTGAGAAATCTGCAACATACAAATCATCTTTTCGATACCCTTCAAACACTAGAGACTTGTCAGATTCCATTAGTACAAGGCAACAATATTTTCCAAACATCACAATCATGTTTAAATCACAAAGCATTGAGACAGACATTAAGTTGAAACCAAGGGATTCAACAAGCATGACTTTATCCATGTGTTGATCCTTTGAGATTGCAACTCTACCTGGACCCAATACCTTGCTTTTACCAGTGTCGGCAAATGTGATGTGACTTTTGTCTGATGGACGTAAAGTTGAGTCCATGAGAAGGCTTCGCTTTCCAGTCATGTGATTTGTACACCCACTATCAATAATCCATTCTGAAGCAGCTGGTGTCGTACCCTACAGTGCAGTTAGGGGGATAGGCTTCACGAAGAGAATTGTGAAGCAAAAACATTTGATGAACCAGTAGATTATTAAAGCTTAGATCGAGATTAGGACTGATAGGACAAGTTGCAAGCGATTCAGGAACAAAGTACATAATAAGACCATTTGGGCATTTGATCTTGCGCCCTACAAGATGTTTAATGTCCCCAGCAATAGTGTCAGACGATTTTGGTTTTCGGCTGGAGACCTTTCCCTGCAAAAGAGAGTTAAGCTTTCTTAGCCACCCACATCTTCAGGGGTGGCTTTGAAGCAATAAGTCTAAGTGCAGCATCTGAGAACTTTGGCTTTGGAGCCCTAGCAAAAAGTCTTGCAGGTGGACAATAGTACTCATAAGAATAAGCAGAATAGTTCTTGGTCTTATGAACATGGCGGTTTAATGGACCGCGCTCATATTCATAGGCCTGAGTATGGCTTCCCTGCAAAACATTTGCGTTAGTTTGACTCCGGTGAGTCCTCTGTCTGTATGAAGCCTTTGGACCGTATGAAGCCTGTGGTCTGGGGTTTTTCTTCTTCACCTGTGGTATCATGATGACATTCACAGGAAGATTCTCCAAACACCTTTTCGGCACCCAGATCTTCTTCATAGGCGGTCCATTCCTGCAGTTAGTACCAATGTACCTGGCAAACACTTCACCATTCTGATTCTTAAACAGTTTATAGTTTACATCAAAGGATTCATCAATAACAATGGGGTTAGCACAAGTGAAGCCAGATAGAGTGGATGGATCTGCTGAAGGTTCCTTTGCAGCAACCCATGTGGTTTTGGGGTACTGCTCAGGTTTCCAGTAAGAGCCATCAGCATTCATTTTCCTTACGAACCCAACACCCTCTTTCTTAGGGTTTCGGTTCAGGATCTGCCTTTTGAGGACATCACATAGTGTCTGATGCCCTTTGAGACTTCTGTACATCCCTGTTTCAAGCAGTGTCTTCAACCTAGCATTCTCATCAGCAATAGCAGTGGTGTCCTCAGCAGAGGGGTTAGTTTCCACATTAACAGTTGAAGATATTGCAACAGTAGCCATGGTAGAGCATTCAACAACAGGAGTAGCGTTATCACACTCAATGCATTTAAGACATGGTGGTTCAAATTCTTCCTTAGCTGAACTGATCTGTTCGGCGCGAAGTGACTCATTTTCCTTTTGAAGATCTTCATGAGCCGCTCTCAATTTCTCGAGTTCTTCATGAGTTGTTGAGAGCGTTTCATGACGACTTTCAAGTTCCTCATACTTAATATGAAGATTTTTTATGTCTTCAATTAAGGACTGAGATCGAGTCATTTCAGCGCCCAACAGGTCATCGCTTTTGTCTAACAGTTTTTGAATATGTTCCATAGCTTTGTGTTGTTTAGTAACAAGGGAAGCAAGTTTTGCATAGCTGGGTCCAAATTCATCACCAGATTCATCATCACTGGATTCAGATAGATATCATTCAATTACCTTAGCATCATTTGCCATAAGGCATGATGCAGAAGATGATGATTCCGGTTCGAAAGTCATCGCTTTGAGTGACTCCTTAAAGTCCTCGAACCGAGGATCATGACGAGTTCGATGACCCTCATAGACCTCAGAGAGATGGTCCCATGTGAGCTTTGCATGATCGAGATGCATGACATTCTTAAACTGATTTTGAGATAGAAAGGAGCAGACGACGTCCTTCGCCGTGAGGTTGAGAAGAGTGTACTTGCGAATGTCATCAGCTTCCGCCATTTTGCACAGATCGGTCAGACCAATCTCAGTGACGGTCCACAGCTCGCTGTTTGTTGCCATGAGGCGCTTCTTCATCAAGGCCTTCCACTTGGGATAGTCGTGACCATCAAAGATGGGGCATGACACAGTCTTCATACCTATTGTCGACATAATTGAAACTCCAGGCGGTTAAACCAAAATCACACAGAACAAGGGAGTACCTTGCTCTGATACCAATTGAAAGTGTGTTATATCGACTAGAGGGGGGTGAATAGGTGATTTTTATGAAAGTCTTCAAAACATGGGAGTTTCGAAGACAAATGATAGAAATGAACCTATTTCCATGCAGCGGAAGATAGACTACACTAGACAGACAATAGTCAAGCATTCAATGAAGTGAAACCACAATGACTAATAGTAGCTAGGCAGTGAGGATCAGGTACACAGTGAATACAAATAGATAAAGCAAATAGACACTGACTTTACAAGAGACAACTTTAAATAGATAAAGAGATGAGAAGGATAGAACCAGTGTGCGTGACGAAGACAAATGTTTGGTAGACCAGTTCCAACTGCTGTGACAGTTGTACATCTGGTTAGGGCGGATAGGTATTTAAACCTGAGGACACTCAGTCCCGGACACTTAGTCCTGAGCACGCAGCTCAGAACACTTAGTCCTCACTGTATTCCCCTTGAGCTAAGGTCACACAGACCCCGCCCAATCACTCTAGTAAGTCTTCAAGGTAAACTTCCAAACCTTCACAGACTTTGTTCACTGGCGATCCACAATGACTCTTGGATGCTCAGAATGTTACGCCTAACCGGCTGGAGGATTCACAGTCCTCAAGTGTAATAAGTCTTCAGATCACACAGACAAGAAGACTTAAGTGATTCCTAACACTCTTTGGCTCTGGGTGGTTAGGGCTTTATCCTCTCAAGGAATTCTCTCTCAAAGGCTTCGAGGTGGGTTGCTCTCAAACGACAAAAATTGTACTTTAACTCTGAGCAGCCAACCGTTTATGGTTGTAGGGGGTGGGCTATTTATAGCCACTAGGCAACCCGACCTGATTTGTCCGAAATGACCCTGGGTCACTAAGGAACTGACACGTGTTCCAACGGTCAGATTTCAAACACACACGGCAACTTTACTTGGGCTATAGGCAAAGCTGACTTGTCCAACTCTGAACAAGATTCGCTCTCATAGTCTTCACTCGAAGACATAGGATTTTGGTTAAGCATCACTTCAGTCATTCTGACTGGTTTTCTTGGACCCCACTTAACAGTACGGTGGTTCCTATGACTCAACAAAGAATAAAAAGAACTACGAAAGATCTAAGTCTTCACGCTCCATAGTCTTCATGCGATGTCTTCTCTTGTCATAGTCTTCAAGATGAATGTCTTCTCTTACCACCTTTGACTTCAATGTCTTCATACATTTTTAGGGGTCATCTTTGGTAGGAAAACCGAATCAATGAGGGACTTCTACCTGTGTTATCCTGCAATTCTCACAAACACATTAGTCCCTCAACTAGGTTTGTCGTCAATACTCCAAAACCAACTAGGGGTGGCACTAGATGCACTTACAATAGCAAGCATCAAGTTCATCAAAAAGGGATATTTCAAAAGAATCAACGGGATCATATCAATTATCATAGCATTCATCCTTCGGTAAGCATGAAGGGACATTTAATAATGTATGAGTTGAAGAGTTACTCTCATTAGAAGGTGGGAACGAGTAGCTAATCCGTTATTCCTCTGTTTGTTCTTCGCTCTCCTCATCATCTTTTTCATCCAATGAGCTCGTAGTTTTATCAATTTCTTCTTCCATAAACTCCTGCAAAATATTAGTCTTTTCTTGGACAGCGGAGTTATTCTCAATAAATACGTCAATATCATAATTTTATTTATAATTAGCATAACAATATTTAAGGATAGCAGGATTTCCAGGTCTATAAAGTGAATCATAAAAATCTTCAAAGATTCAATTTCATATGCACCCTTAAAAGTGACAAATTCTTCTATTCGTTCCACATCATAATAATCATATATACCTCTAGCATAAGAAGCCAAGGTTTCATTATCATTAAATTCGCATGAATAGGGAATGTGTGGAACCTCAATCTTAGAGCAACAAGTATAATCATATCTCAAGCATAGATTCCAAGCATACCATTGCAACATTTCAATTTGATCCCATAAAAGTTTTCCCTTTTGAGTCAAGTGATAATCCCTAAAGTATTCACGTTGATCCAATGTTACTCCCATTATCAAGTTGAATGGGATTTTCTCAGGATTATCAAAGTAGTGCATAATATTTTTCACATAACGAGCATCGAGGGTTTTAGGAGGTTCCCCATCTCCATGAGTAGCAAGTACCACTAATTTTTTTGGTGTTTCGTGTTCCATATCCATAACTAAAGATAGAGAACAACTTAGTACAGGAAATAAAAACTACTTTAGTGATAAAGCAAACAAACACACACGAGAATATTCACCCCACGCTATTGCTCCCCAGCAACGGCGCCAGAAAAAGGTCTTGATAACCCACAAGTATAGGGGATCGTTTGTAGCCTTCTTCGATAGATAAGAGTGTCGAACCCAATGAGGAGCTAAAGGCAAAACAAATATTCCCTCAAGTTCTATTGACCATCGATACAACTCTAAGCACACTTGACGTTTGCTTTACCGAAAACAAGTATGAAAATAGTTTGTATGAGTGATGCTAGAACTACTTTGCAAGAACAAAACTAGAAGTACTTTGCAAGCTAATAAAAGTTAGGTGTCTAGTAAAAGGGTTTGTGTCAACAAGAAAGTTATTTGTCCCTAGGCAATCGATAACAAGTACCGGTAATCATTCTTGTAATTTTATATGAGGGAGAGGCATGAGCTAACATACTTTCTCTACTTGGATCATATGCACTTATGATTGGAACTCTAGCAAGCATCCGCAACTACTAAAGATCATTAAGGTCGTGAAACCCAACCATAGCATTAAGTATCAAGTCCTCTTTACTCCCGTACGCCATAACCCACCTACTCGGGTTTAAGTTTCTGTCACTCTCTCAACCCACGTAAGCAAACCATGAACATATTGCAACACCCTACAGTGGGGGACCCTCATGTTTGCGCGAGAACGGAGGGCACGGTAGGACAACACCATAAATAAAATATACAATCATACCAACCAAGATCACGATTAACCCACATGACAAAACAGATCTACTCAAACATCATAGGATAACCATAGATCATTGGGAAATAATATATGGAGTTGAGCACCATGTTTAAGTTGAGATTACAGTGGGGAGAAGAGGTGTTACACTGCTGCATAGAGGGGGAGAGAGTAGGTGTTGACGGTAGCAAGATTGTTGATGTAGATCGCCGTCCCGGTCATTGCCTTGGTGGCACTCCGGCGCCACCGGAAGCGAGAGGGAGAGAGCCCCCTCCTTCTTCTTCTTCCTTGGGCTCCCCCTAGATGGGAGGAGAGTTCCCCCTATGGTCCTTGATCTCCATGGCGGCGGAGGGGCGGGAGCCCTTCTGAGATTGGATCTCCCTCTCTGTTCTCTTCTGTTTCGCGTTCTCCAGATCTGACTGAAAACCGTTTCTTATATTCCGAGAGATCCGTAACTCCGATTGCGCTGAGATTTAAACACGATTGTTTTCTGGATATACGCTTCCTTACGTCCGAAGTAGAGCTCGAACCAACGTACAAGGTGGGAACAACCCACCACCATGCGCCTGGCTTAGGGGTCAGATCCTGGTGGGTTGTGCCCACCACGGGACTCCGTTTGCGATGATTCCAACTCCCGAAAATCACATATATTCCAAAATAATTATCGGTAAATTTTTATCGCGTTTAGACTTTGTTTGATATGGATTTTCTGCGATAAAAAAACATGCAAAAAACAAGAACTGGCACTGGATCAATAGGTTAGTCCGATAAATCATATAAAAAGTTGCCAAAAGTATGTAAAAGTTGTATAATATTGGCATGAAATGATCAAAAATTATAGATATGACGGAGACGTGTCAGCCAGCGTTGAGCATGAACATTATATCTGGATCTTGTTTAATGCGAGACGGTTATTCATTTAAATCAGAGAATAATGGTTGTTATATTTATATGAGTAATATCTTTTATGGTCATGCACCCTTGATGAGTGGTCTACTTTTGTTGAATCTCGATTGTAGTGATACACATATTCATAATATTGAAGCCAAAAGATGGAAAGTTAATAATGATAGTGCAACTTATCTGTGGCACTGCCGTTTAGGTCATATTGGTGTAAAGTGCATGAAGAAACTACATGCTGATGGGCTTTTGGAATCACTTGATGCTTGCGAACCATGCCTCATGGGAAAGATGACTAATACTTCGTTCTCCGGAACAATAGAGTGAGCAACTGACTTATTGGAAATAATACATACTGATGTATGCGGTCCAATGAGTGTTGAGGCTCGCAGCGGGTATCGTTATTTTCTGACCTTCACATATGATTTTAGCAGATATGGGTATATCTACTTGATGAAACATAAGTCTGAAACATTTGAAAAGTTCAAAGAATCTTAGAGTGAAGTGGAAAATCATCATAAGAAGAAAATAAAGTTTCTACGATCGGATCATGGAGGTGAATATTTGAGTTATGAGTTTGGTCTTCATTTAAAACAATGTGGAATAGTTTCGCAACTCACGCCACCTGGAACACCACAGCGTAATGGTGTGTCCGAACATCGTAACAACACTTTATTAGATATGGTGCGATCTATGATGTCTCTTACTGATTTACCGCTATCATTTTGGGGTTATGCTTTAGAGACGGCCGCATTCACGTTAAATAGGGCACCATCTAAATCCGTTGAGACAACACCATATGAACTGTGGTTTGGCAAGAAACCTAAGTTGTCGATTCTTAAAGTTTGGGGCTGTGATGCTTATGTCAAAAAGCTTCAACCTGATAAGCTCAAACCCAAATCTGAGAAATGTGTCTTCATAGGATACCCAAAAGAGACTGTTGGGTACACCTTCTATCACAGATCCGAAGGCAAGATATTCGTTTCTAGGAATGGTTCCTTTCTAGAGAAGGAGCTTCTCTCGAAAGAAGTGAGTGGGACGAAAGTAGAACTTGATGAGGTAATTGTACCTTCTTTCGGATTGGAAAGTAGTTCATCGTAGAAATCAGTTCTAGTGATTCCTACACCAATCAGTTAGGAAGCTAATGACGATGATCATGAAACTTTAGATCAAGTTACTACTGAACCTCGTAGGTCAACCAGAGTACGGTCCGCACCAGAGTGGTACGGTAATCCTGTTCTAGAGGTCATGTTACTTGACGATGACGAACCTACGAACTATGAGGAAGCGATGATGAGCCCAAATTCCGCGAAATGGATTGAGGCCATGAAATTTGAGATGGGATCCATGTATGAGAACAAAGTGTGGACTTTGGTGACTTGCTCGATGATCGGCAAGCTATAGAGAATAAATGGATCTTCAAGAAGAAAACTGACGCTGACGGTAATGTTACTGTCTACAAAGCTCGACTTGTTGCAAAAGGTTTTTGACAAGTTCAAGGAGTTGACTATGATGAGACCTTCTCACCTATAGCGATGCTTAAGTCTGTCTGAATCATGTTAGCAATTGCCGCATTTTATGATTATTAAATTTGGCAAATGGATGTCAAAACTACATTCCTTAATGGATATCTTAAAGAAGAGTTGTATATGATGCAACTAGAAGGTTTTGTCAATCCTAAAGGTGCTAACAAAGTGTGCAAGCTCCAGCGATCCATTTATGGACCGGTGCAAGCCTCTTGGAGTTGGAATATATGCTTTGATAGTGTGATCAAAGCATATGGTTTTATACAGACTTTTGGAGAAGCCTGTATTTACAATAAAGTGAGTGGAAGATCTATAGCATTTCTACTATTATATGTGGATGACATATTGTTGATTGGAAATAATACAGAAATTCTGGATATCATAAAAGGGTACTTGAATAAGAATTTTTCAATGAAAGACCTCGGTGAAGCTGCTTATATATTGGGCATCAAGATCTATAGAGATAGATCAAGATGCTTAATTGGACTTTCACAAAGCACATACCTTCATAAAGTTTTGAAGAAGTTCAAAATGGATCAGTCAAAGAAAGGGTTCTTGCCTGTGTTACAAGGTGTGAAGTTGAGTCAGACTCAATGCCTGACCAGTCAGAAGATAGAGAGAAAATGAAAGTCATTCCCTATGTCTCAGCCATAGGTTTTATCATGTAGGTAATGCTGTGTACCAGACCTGATGTGTGCCTTGCTATTAGTTTAGCAGGGAGGTACCAAAGTAATCCAGGAGTGGATCACTGGACAGCGGTCAAGAACATCCTAAAATACCTGAAAGGGACTAAGGATATGTTTCTCGTTTATGGAGGTGACAAAGAGCTCGTCATAAATGGTTACGTCGATGCAAGCTTTGACATTGATCCAGATGAATCTAAGTCACAAACTGGATACATATTTATATTGAATGGTGGAGCTGTAAGTTGGTGTAGTTCCAAGCAAAGCATCGTGGCGGGATCTACGTGTGAAGTAGAGTACATAGCTGCTTCGGAAGCAGCAAATCAAGGAGTCTAGATGAAGGAGTTCCTATCCGATCTAGGTGTAATACCTAGTGCATCGGGTCCAATGAAAATCTTTTGTGACAATACTGGAGCAATTGCCTTGGTGAAGGAATCCAGATTTCACAAGAGAACCAAACACATCAAAAGATGCTTCAATTCCATTTGTGATCAAGTCAAGGAGGGAGACATAGAGATTTGCAAGATACATACGGATCTGAATGTTGCAGACCCGTTGACTAACCCTCTCTCACGAGCAAAGCCTGATCAGCACCAAGACTCCATGGGTGTTAGAATCATTACTATGTAATCTAGATTATTGACTCTAGTGCAAGTGGGAGACTGAAGGAAATATGCCCTAAGGAAATAATAAAGTTGTTATTTATATTTCCTTATATCATGATAAATGTTTATTATTCATGCTAGAATTGTATTAACCAAAAATTTAGTACATGTGTGAATACATAGACAAACAAAGTGTCCCTAGTATGCCTCTACTTGACTAGCTCGTTAATCAAAATGGTTAAGTTTCCTAGCCATAGACATGTGTTGTCATTTGATGAACGGGATCACATCATTAGAGAATGATGTGATGGACAAGACCCATCCGTTATCTTAGCATATTGATCGTTTAGTTTTATTGCTATTGCTTTCTTCATGACTTATACATGTTCCTTTGACTATGAGATTATGCAACTCCCGAATACCGAAGGAACACCTTGTGTGCTATCAAACATCACAACATAACTGGGTGATTATAAAGATGCTCTACAGGTGTCTCTAGAGGTGTTTGTTGAGTTGGTATAGATCGATATTAGGATTTGTCACTCCGTGTATCGGAGAGGTATCTCTGGGCCCTCTCGGTAATGCGCATCACTATAAGCCTTCCAAGCAATGTGACTAATAAGTTAGTTGTGGGATGATGCATTACGAAATGAGTAAAGAGACTTGCTGGTAACAAGATTGAACTAGGTATGATGATACCGACGATTGAATCTCGGGCAAGTAACATACTGATGGCAAAGGGAATAACGTATGTTGTTATGCGGTTTATTAACCGATAAAGATCTTCGTAGAATATGTAGGAGCCAATATGAGCATCCAGGTTCCGCTATTGGTTATTGACCGGAGATGTGTCTTGGTCATGTCTACATAGTTCTCGAACCAGTAGGGTCCGCACGCTTAACGTTCGATGACGATTTGTATTATGAGTTATGTGATTTGATGACCGAAGTTTGTTCGGAGTCCCGGATGAGATCACAGACATGGCGAGGAGTCTTGAAATGGTCGGGAGGTAAAGATTCATATATTGGAAGGTTATATTCAGACATCGGAATGGTTCTGAGTGATTCGAGTATTTTTCCGGAGTACCGAGGGGTTGCCGGAACCCCCGGGGAAGTATTGGGCCAACATGGGCCTAAGGGAGAGAGGGGAAAGCCCACGGGGGGTGGCCGCACGCCCCCCTCCTTGGGAGTCCGAATAGGACAAGGAGGAGGGGGCGGCACCCCCTTCCATTTCCCTCTCCCTCTCCCTCCTATTCCCTCCGGTGGAAGAAAGGAAAGGGGGGGATCCTACTTGGACTAGGAGTCCAAGTAGGACTCCCCCCTGGGCAGGGGGCACCCCGAAGGCACAACAGACAATCTCTTAGCCGTGTGCGGTGCCCCCTCCACAGTTTTACACCTCGGTCATATCGTCATAGTGCTTAGGCGAAGCCCTACACCGGTAACTTCATCATCACCGTCGCCACGCCGTCATGCTAAAGAAACTCTCCCTCGACCCTCTACTGGATAAAGAGCTCGAGGGATGTCATTGTGCTGAACGTGTGCTGAACACGGAGGTGCCGTACGTTTCATACTTGGATCGGTTGGATTGTGAATACGTTCGACTACATCGACAGCGTTACATAACGCTTCCGCTTTCGGTCTACGAGGGTATGTGGACACACTCTCCCCTCTCGTTGCTATGCATCTCCTAGTTAGATCTCGCGTGATTGTAGGAATTTTTTTGAATTACTACGTTCCCTAACAAATTGTAGGATCGAACGTAGACTCCTTGACCAAATAAAAATCTAACCTTTTCCCAATTTTAATCATTGGCAGATTTTAGCAACTAGTACAAGTCAAGCAATCAACCTACACATGCAATACTAAGAGTGTAGCAGTGGAAAGTAAAACATTGCATAAGAAGGTAAAGGGAAGGGTTTGGAGAAGGCAAACACAATGAAGACACGGAGATTTTTGGTGTGGTTCCGATAGGTGGTGCTATTGTACGTCCACGAAGGGTCCACGAAGAAGCAACCTTGTCTATCCCACCATGGCCATCGCCCACGAAGGACTTGCCTCACTCGGGTAGATCTTCACGAAGTAGGCGATCTCCTTGCCCTTACAAACTTCTTGGTTCAACTACACAATCTTGTGAGAGGCTCCCAAGTGACACCTAACCAATCTAGGAGACACTGATACGTCCATTTTGCATCATGCTTTTATATCGATATTTATTGCATTATTGGGTGTTATTACACATTATGTCACAATATTTATGCCTTTTCTCTCTTATTTTACTAGGTGTACATGAAGAGGGAGAATGCCGACAGCTGGAATTCTGGCCTAGAAAAGGAGCAAATATTAGAGACCTATTCTGCACAACTCCAAAAGTCCTGAAACTCCACGAAAGTCTGTTTTGGAATATGTTAAAAATATTGGGCGAAGAAAGCACCAGAGGGGAGCCAGCCACCGTCCACGAGGGTGGGGGGCGCGCCCTACCCCCTGGGCGCGCCCCCTGCCTCGAGGGCCACCGTCTTCTGGTATAAGGTGTCTTTTGCCCTGGAAAAAAATAAGGGGGAAGCTTTCGGGATGAAGCATCGCCGTCTCGAGGCGGAACCTTGGAGGAACCAATCTAGGGCTCCGGCGGAGCTGTTCTGTCGGGGAAACATCCCTCCGGGAGGGGGAAATCGTCACCATCGTCATCACCATTGATCCTCTCATCGGGAGGGGGTCAATCTCCATCAAAATATTCACCATCACCATCTCCTCTCAAACCCTAGTTCATCTCTTATATCCGATCTTTGTCTCAAAAACCTCAGATTGGTACCTGTGGGTTGCTAGTAGTGTTATTACTCCTTGTAGTTGATGCTAGTTGGTTTATTCGGTGGAAGATTATATGTTCAGATCCTTTATGCACATTAATACCCCTCTGATTATGAACATGAATATGATTTTTGAGTAGTTACATTTGTTCCTGAGGACATGGGAGAAGTCTTGTTATAAGTAGTCATGTGAATTTGGTATTCGTTCGATATTTTGATGAGATGTATGTTGTCTTTCCTCTAGTGGTGTTATGTGAACGTAGGCTACATGACACTTCACCATTGTTTGGGCCTAGGGGAATGCATTGGGAAGTAATAAGTAGATGATGGGTTGCTAGACTGATAGAAGCTTAAACCCTAGTTTATGCGTTGCTTCATAAGGGGCTGATTCGGATCCATATGTTTCATGCTATGGTGAGGTTTACCTTAATTCTTCTTTCGTAGTTGCGGATGCTTGTGAAGGGGGTTAATCATAAGTGGGATGCTTGTCCAAGGAAGGGCAGTACCCAAGCACCGGTCCACCCACATTAGGGGTGGAAACGGATCAGATGCGGATCGGATAGTGCTCTTACCACTTCCATTTTCATATTTTCAAAACAAATACGAATCCGAATACGGATGTTATCGGATACGGATGCGACTCGGATATTATTCGAATACGGATACGTATCGGATATTTTCTTGATTCGGAACAGATACGAATAATATCAACATATTGCTTAAGTAGATTAGTCGATTTCTATGTGACCTAAAATAATCAACTTGTGACATACAATAAGTCAATGATAAATAGGTTTATGAATAAATACTATTGCAATGCATAATAATTTATAAGTTTAATCATATAAAGAGTAAAATTTGACCACTTATTTGGCTTTTATGTTGGATAATTGGAATATTGAGCTTAGGATTTTAAAAATTACCTCCCATAATCTTATTCGGATACGGATATATCCACTTCCATATCCATATTTGTGTCAAAATCTCCTACCATATTTTATTTTTTATTTGTTTAATAAATTCGGATACGGATAATTTCCATTTCCATTTTGATTCGGATGCGGATGTTTCGGATACGACTAGGAATTTTCTCGAATACGAATATCGGATATTTAGGATTATCCTCTACCACTTTCCACCCCTAACCCACATATCAAATTATCAAAGTAACGAACGTGAATCATATGAGCATGATGAAAACTAGCTTGACGATAATCCCCATGTGTCCTCGAGAGCGCTTTCCTTTATATAAGAGTTTGTCCAGGCTTGTCCTTTGCTATGAAAAGATTGGGCCACCTTGCTGCACCTTGTTTACTTTTGTTACTTGTTACCCATTACGAATTACCTTATCACAAAACTATTTGTTACAGATAATTTCAGTTTTCAGTAAGGTATTCTTTGCAAGCACTGAAATTATCGGTAACATATAGTTTTGTGATAAGGTAATTTGTAACGGGTAACAATTAATAAAAGTAAATAAGGTGCAGCAAGATGGCCCAATCCTTTTTACAGCAAAGGACAAGCCTGGACAAACTCTTATATAAAGGAAAGCGCTCCCGAGGACACATGGGAATTATCATCAAGCTAGTTTTCATCATGCTCATATGATTTGCGTTCGTTACTTTGATAATTTGATATGTGGGTGGACTGGTGCTTGGGTACTACCCTTCCTTGGGAAAGGATCCCACTTATGATTAATCCCTCTTGCAAGCATCCGCAACTACAAAAGAAGTATTAAGATAAACCTAACCATAGCATGAAACATATGGATCCAAATCAGCCCCTTATGAAGCAACGCATAAACTAGCACTACAAAAAAAATACACTTCCGTGATGATACGTGTTTGTCACAGTAGGTCACGTTTTCTTTCATGCATGTACATCCATGACAAATTTATGACAGAATCAAGATAGTCATACCTGTGTTGTCGTAGAAGTGTTCCATGACATTACCAAAATTATCATCACGAAAGTGTCCACTGATACGTCTCCATCGTATCTAATTTTTTTGATTGTTCCATGCCAATATTCTACAACTTTCATATACTTTTGGCAACTTTTTATACTATTTTGGGACTAACATATTGATCCAGTGCCCAGTGCCAGTTCCTGTTTGTTGCATGTTTTTTGTTTCGCAGAATATCCATATCAAACGGAGTCCAAACGGGATAAAAACTGACGGAGATTTTCTTTGGAATATATATGATTTTTGGGAAGAAAAATCCACACGAGACGATGCCCGAGGGGGCCACGAGGCAGGGGGCGTGCCCTAGGGGGGCAGGCGTGCCCCTGACCCTCGTGGCTACCCCGTAAGGCGGTTGATGCCCTTCTTTCGCCGCAAGAAAGCTAATATCCGGATAGAGATCGTGTTAAAATTTCAGCCCAATCGGAGTTATGGATCTCCAGGAATATAAGAAACGGTGAAAGAGTAGAATCTGAGAACGCAGAAACAGAGAGACAGAGAGACAGATCCAATCTCGGAGGGGCTCTCGCCCCTCCCGTGCCATGGAGGCCATGGACCAGAGCAGAAACCCTTCTCCCACCTAGGGAGGAGGTCAAGGAAGAAGAAGAAGGAGGGGGCTCTCTCCCCCTCGCTTCCGGTGGCACCGGAGTGCCACCGAGGGCCATCATCATCACCACAATCTTCACCAACAACTTCACCGCAATCTTCACCAACAACTTCACCGCCATCATCACCAACTCTTCCCCCCTCTATGCAGCGGTGTAACCTCTCTCTTACCCGCTATAATCTCTACTTAAACATGGTGCTCAATGCTATATATTATTTCCCAATGATGTATGGCTATCCTATGATGTTTGAGTAGATCCGTTTTGTCCTATGGGATATTTGATGATCAAGATTGGTTTGAGTTGCATGTTTTATTATTGGTGCTGTCCTATTGTGCTCTCCATGTCGTGCAAGCATGAGGGATCCCCGCTGTAGGGTGTTGCAATACGTTCATGATTCGCTTATAGTGGGTTGCGTGAGTGACTGAAACACAAACCCGAGTAAGGGGGTTGTTGCGTATGGGATAAAGAGGACTTGATGCTTTAATGCTATGGTTGGGTTTTAACTTAATGATCTTTAGTAGTTGCGGATGCTTGCTAGAGTTCCAATCATAAGTGCATATGATCCAAGTAGAGAAAGCATGTTAGCTTATGCCTCTCCCTCATATAAAATTCTAAGAATGATTACCGGTCTAGTTATCGATTGCCTAGGGACAAATAAATTTCTCTAACAAAAAGCTCTTTTCTAAAACTAACTTAGTTGTGTCTTTATCTAAACAGCCCCTACTTTTTATTTACGTAATATTTATTATCTTGCAAACCTACCCAAAAACACCTACAAAGTACTTCTAGTTTCATACTTGTTCTAGGTAAAGCAAACATCAAGCGTGCGTAGAGTTGTATCGGTGGTCGATAGAACTTGAGGGAATATTTGTTCTGCCTTTAGCTCCTCGTTGGGTTCGACACTCTTACTTATCGAAATTTTTTGTGATCCCCTATACTTGTGGGTTATCAAGACCTTTTTCTGGCGCCGTTGCTGGGGAGCAATAGCGTGGGGTGAATATTCTCGTGTGTGTTTGTTTGCTTTATCACTAAAGTAGTTTTTATTTCCTGTACTAAGTTGTTCTCTATCTTTAGTTATGGATATGGAACACGAAATACCTAAAAAATTAGGTGTACTTGCTGCTCATGGAGATGAGGAACCTCCTAAAACCCTCGATGCTGGTTATGTGAAAGATATTATGTACTACTTTAATAATCCTGAGAAAACCCCATTCAATTATGTAATGGGAGTAACGTTGGATCAACGTGAATACTTTAGGGATTGACGCTTGACACAAAAAGGGAAACTATTATGGGATCAAATTCATATATTGAATTGGTATGCTAGGAAACTATGCTTGAGATATGATTATACTTGTTGCTCTAGGATGAAGGCTCCACACGTTCCCTTTTCATGCGAATTTAATGATAATAAAACCTTAGCTTCTTATGCTAATGGTATATATGATTACTATGATGTGGAACAAATAGAAGAATTTGTTGCTTTTATGGGTGCTTATGAAATTGAATCTATGTTTAAAGAGTTTGAAGACTTTGAAGATTCGGTTTATAGACCTGAAAATTTAGCTATCCTTAAATATTGTTATGAGAATTATGAATACAATTACGATATAATGCACTTATTGAGAAAGTCTCCGCTGTCCAAGAAGAGACTAATATTTTGCAGGAGTCTATGGACGAAGAAATTGATGAAACTGTGAGCTCATTGGATTAAAAAGATGAGGAGGAGAGCGAATAACAAAAGGAGGAAGAGCGGATTGATCACCCATGCCCACCTTCTAATGAGAGTAACTCTTCAACTCATACATTGTTTAGTTTCCCTTCGTGCTTACCGAAGGATGATTGCTATGATGACTATTATGATCCCGTTGATTTTCTTGAAATATCCCTTTTTGATGATGCTTGCTATGCTTGTGGCCAAGATGCCAATATGAATTATGCTTATGGAGATGAACTTGGTATAGTTCCTTATGTTAAACATGAAATTGTTGCTATTGCACTCACGCATGATAGTCCTATTATCTTTTTGAATTCTCCCAACTACACTATATCGGAGAAGTTTGCCCTTATTAAGGATTATATTGATGGGTTGCCTTTTACCGTTACACATGATGATTTTGATGAATATAATATGCATGTGCTTGCTGCTCCTACTTGCAATTATTATGAGAGAGGAACTATATCTCCACCTCTCTATGCTTCCCACATGATAAAATTGCAAGAAACTGTTTATACTATGCATTGGCCTTTACTTTGTGTGCATGAATTGTTCTTTTATGACATGCCGATGCATAGGAAGAGAGTTAAACTTCGTTGTTGCATGATATATATTACTTTGTGCTCACTACTAAATTACAAATCATTGTTAATTAAAATTGGCTCTGATATACCTTGGGATCCGGGTGGATTCACTACTTGAGCACTATATGCCTAGCTTAATGGCTTTAAAGAAAGCGCTGCCAGGGAGATGTAACGCCCTCGATGCGGCTATATCTCCCACGTGTCAAAGCACGACTTAGAGGCATAACCGCATTGAAAGCAATGTCGCAAGTGAGGTAATCTTCACACAACCCATGTAATACATAAGGGAAAGAGATACATAGTTGGCTTACAATCGCCACTTCACACAAATACAAGAATAAAGAATTACATCATCCAGATACAATCAAGGCCCGACTACGGAGCCAAAATAAAAGAAGACTACCCCAAATGGTACACAGATCCCCGATCGACCCCAACTGGGCTCCACTACTAATCAACTAGAAAGAAACAACACAAAGGACAAGATCTTCATTGAGCTCCTCCTTGAGCTGGGTTGCGTCATCTGCACGTACTCATCGGCACCTGCAAGCTCGTTTTGGAAGTATCTGTGAGTCACGGGGACTCAGCAATCTCGCACCCTCGCGATCAAGACTATTTAAGCTTATGGGTAAGGTAAAGGTATGAGGTGGAGCTGCAGCAAGCGACTAGCATATATGGCGGCTAACATACGCAAATGAGAGAGAGAAGAGAAGGCAAAGCACGGTCGATAAAAGTATGATCAAGAAGTGATCCTAGAACAACCTACGTCAAGCATAACTCCAACACCGTGTTCACTTCCCGGACTCCGCCGGAAAGAGACCATCACGGTTAAACACGCGGTTGATGTATTTTAATTAAGGTCAACTTCAGGTTTTCTACAACCGGACATTAACAAATTCCCATCTGCCCATAACCGCAGGCACGGCTTTCGAAAGTTTAAATCCCTGCAGGGGAGTCCCAACTTAGCCCATCACAAGCTCTCATGGTCAACGAAGGATATTCCTTCTAGCGGGAAGACCCGATCAGACTCGGAATCCTGGTTACAAGACATTTCGACAAGGTAAAACTAAACCAGCAACACCACCCGAATGTGCCGACAAATCCCGATAGGAGCTCCGGTTAAATGGATAAGCAAAAGCAAGAAGCATGATTTTGATAGAACAAAATGATGGGTTGAAAAGAGAAACATCGCAATGCCTCCGGAAGAGAGAAATAGAGGATAGATCATTGAGATAAAAGAATGTAGAAGAAAAAGCCAACTTCTGCCACAAAAGAGTTTGAAAAGGCATCTTTAGGAGAAGGGTCGAACGGAGTTGTTGGAAAAACAACAACAAAAGGAATAATCTTGGTATGGTCTTATGGAATACATCTCAAATTATGAGGTGACAACCTGCCACTCACGGGAAAAAGAATTGGATTGGTATGAACAAGGAGACAAGAAAGTATTTC
>NC_053027.1:412742022-412757869 GCF_003073215.2 Triticum urartu | reverse complement strand
TTTTGATTCTCCATCTTCGGGGCTCCATGATCATCATCGTCACCGGCATGACACCATGATCTCCATCATCATGATCTCTATCATCGTGTCTTCATGAAGTTGTCTCGTCAACTATTACTTCTACTACTACAGCTAACGGTTAGCAATAAAGTAAAGTAATTACATGACGTTTATTTGACACGCAGTCATAAATAAATTAAGACAACTCCTATGGCTCCTGCCGGTTGTCATACTCATCGACATGCAAGTCGTGATTCCTATTACAAGAACATGATCAATCTCATACATCACATATATCATTCATCACATCCTTTTGGCCATATCACATCACATAGCATACCCTGCAAAAACAAGTTAGACGTCCTCTAATTGTTGTTTGCATGTTTTATGGCTGCTATGGGTTTCTAGCAAGAACGTTTCTTACCTACGCAAAAACCACAACGTGATATGCCAATTGCTATTTACCCTTCATAAGGACCCTTTCATCGAATCCGATCGACTAAAGTGGGAGAGACAGACACCCGCTAGCCACCTTATGCAACTAGTGCATGTCAGTCGGTGGAACCAATCTCACGTAAGAGTACGTGTAAGGTCGGTCCGGGCCGCTTCATCCCACAATGCCGCCCAATCAAGATTGACTAGTAACAGTAAGCATAATTGAACAAATCAACGCCCACAACTACTTTGTGTTCTACTCGTGTATAGTAACTACGCATAGACCTAGCTCATGATGCCACTTGTTGGGGAACGTAGCAATAATTCAAAATTTTCCTACGTGTCACCAAGATCTATCTATGGAGTCATCTAGCAACGAGGGAGGAGTGGATCTACATACCCTTGTAGATCGTGCGCGGAAGCGTTCAAGAGAACGGGGTTGATGGAGTCGTACTCGTCGTGATCCAAATCACCGATGATCCTAGCGCCGAACGGACGGCACCTCCGCGTTCAACACACGTACGGAGCAGCGACGTCTCCTCCTTCTTGATCCAGCAAGGGGGGAGGAGAGGTTGATGGAGATCCAGCAGCACGACGGCGTGGTGGTGGAAGTAGCGAGATTCCAACAGGGCTTCGCCAAGCGCTGCGGGAGGAGGGAGATGTGTCATGGGAGGGAGAGGGAGGCGCCAGGGCTTAGGTGTTGCTGCCTCCCTTCCCCCCACTATATATAGGGCCAAGGGAGAGGGGGGGCGCAGCCTTGGCCCTTCCTCCAAGGAAGGGTGCGGCCAGGGAGGAGTCCATCCTCCCCAAGGCACCTCGGAGGTGCCTTCCCCCTTTAGGACTCTTCCTTTTCCCTTATCTCTTGGCGCATGGGCCTCTTGGGGCTGGTGCCCTTGGCCCATACAGGCCAAGGCGCACCCCCTACAGCCCATGTGGCCCCCCGGGGCAGGTGGCCCCACCCGGTGGACCCCCGGGACCCTTCCGGTGGTCCCAGTACAATACCGGTGACCCCGAAACTTGTCCCGATGCCCGAAATAGCACTTCCTATATATAATTCTTTACCTCCGGACCATTCCGGAACTCCTCGTGACGTCTGGGATCTCATCCGGGACTCCGAACAACTTTCGGGTTACCGCATACTAATATCTCTATAACCCTAGCGTCACCGAACCTTAAGTGTGTAGACCCTACGGGTTCGGGAGACATGCAGACATGACCGAGATGACTCTCCGGTCAATAACCAACAGCGGGATCTAGATACCCATGTTGGCTCCCACATGTTCCACGATGATCTCATCGGATGAACCACGATGTCAAGGACTTAATCAATCCCGTATACAATTCCCTTTGTCTATCGGTACGATACTTGCCCGAGATTCGATCGTCGGTATCCCGATACCTTGTTCAATCTCGTTACCGCAAGTCTCTTTACTCGTTCCGTAACACATCATCCCGTGATCAACTCCTTGGTCACATTGTGCACATTATGATGATGTCCTACCGAGTGGGCCCAGAGATACCTCTCCGTTACACGGAGTGACAAATCCCAGTCTCGATTCGTGCCAACCCAACAGACACTTTCGGAGATACCTGTAGTGAACTTTTATAGCCACCCAGTTACATTGTGACGTTTGGCACACCCAAAGCACTCCTACGGTATCCGGGAGTTGCGCAATCTCATGGTCTAAGGAAATGATACTTGACAATAGAAAAGCTTTAGCATACGAACTACACGATCTTTGTGCTAGGCTTAGGATTAGGTCTTGTCCATCACATCATTCTCCTAATGATGTGATCCCGTTATCAACGACATCCAATGTCCATGGTCAGGAAACCGTAACCATCTATTGATCAACGAGCTAGTCAACTAGAGGCTTACTAGGGACATGGTGTTGTCTATGTATCCACACATGTATCTGAGTTTCCTATCAATACAATTCTAGCATGGATAATAAACGATTATCATGAACAAGGAAATATAATAATAACTAATTTATTATTGCCTCTAGGGCATATTTCCAACATCTCCCTCCTCGTCTCTTGCGGTGCTTGGCAAAGCCCTGCCTGGAGTACCACGCTCCTCCACCACCACCACGCCGTTGTGCTGCTGCTGGATGGAGTCTTCCTCAACCTCTCCCTCTCTCCTTGCTGGATCAAGACATGGGAGACGTCACCGGGCTGTACGTGTGTTGAACGCGGAGGTGCCGTCCGTTCGGCACTAGGATCTCCGGCGATTTGGGTCACGACAAGTACGACTCCTTCAACCCCGTTCTCTTGAACGCTTCCGCTTAGCGATCTACAAGGGTATGTAGATGCACTCTCCTTCCCCTCGTTGCCGGTTTCTCCATAGATAGATCTTTGTGACACGTAAGAAAATTTTGAATTTCAGCTACGTTCCCCAACAAAGCGTACGGGAGCCAACGTAACCCAAGTTGCCTAGGGACGGCCCCGCACGGTGCTCTGGGTTGGACCAACGCTTAGAGAAGCACTGGCCCGGGGGTTTAAAATAAAGATGACCCTTGAGTCCGCGAAACCCAAGGGAAAAAGGCTAGGTGGCAAATGGTAAAACCAAGGTTGGTCATTGCTGGAGGAGTTTTATTCAAGGCAAACTGTCAAGGGGTTCCCATTATCACCCAACCGCGTAAGGAACGCAAAATCCGGGAACATAACATCGATATGACGGAAACTAGGGCGGCAAGAGTGGAACAAAACACTAGGCAAAGGCCGAGCCTCCCACCCTTTACCAAGTATATAGATGCATTAAGATAACAAGATAAATAGTGATATCCCAACAATAAACAATGTTCCAACAAGGAACAATCTCCAATCTTCACCTGCAACTAGCAACGCTATAAGAGGGGCTGAGCAAAGTGGTAACATAGCCAATCAACGGTTTGCTAGGACATGGTGGGTTAGAGGTTTGACATGGCAATTTGGGAGGCATGATAAGCAAGTGGTAGGCATCGTAGCATAGGCATAGCAAAAGAGCGAGCATCTAGCAAGCAAAGATAGAAGTGATTTCGAGGGTATGACCATCTTGCCTGCAAAGTTGTCAGAGTTGACTTGATCCTCGTAAGCAAACTCAACGGACTCCTCATTAGTGAACTCGTCTCCCGGCTCTACCCAAACAAGACAAACAAGCAAAAGGAACACAATCAACCATGTGCAAAGCTCGAACAACATGATGCAAACATGGTATGCTATGCGGGATGCGATATGTGATGCATATGCAAGATTTGACAAGGAATGATTGAACCTGGCCTCAACTTGGAAATCCAAGAGTCCACTGAAAGGTGAGGTGATTTCGGTTGAAATCGGTATAAAGAACACCGGATCGGATGCACGGTTTGGAAATGGCAAGCAAAACAAGTATGGCACCGTCTGCGATAACAGCAAGTAGCCATCTAAAGCATCAAGATAATTATGCTACAGCACTCAAACATGGACAACAAAATACATGGCAGGGATCCACTCATTATGCTTGACAAAAGATGGACACTGAGCTACGGCCAATTCATCCGTTAACAGGTTCAAACAAGCATGGCAAAAGTGCAATGGTAGAACAGGTTTCAGACTTAGTGAAATTAACACAAGTCTGGAATTTCAGATCAGGTAGCACACTTTAGGAGCATGAAAACTATATGCTACAGGAACTTAACATGGCAAAGCAAGGCATGACATGAAGCTACTCAAACACTTAACAAAAGTTCCCTTAGTGACCTTGAGCCAAAAGGGATCAGAAAATACAATTGCAAGCATGTGAACATGGCAAAAACATAATCATTACAGACTTGTGAAAAACTGAGCATGCAAATATGTTAACGAGTGGCATGTTTACGAGCTCGATGCACTCACTACAGAGCAAGGCATGACAAACTAAGCATACACCATCAAGAATACATATAATAGAAGCTAGACATGGCGAGAACAACAACATAGTATGCACGGATCAACAACAACATCCTCGGCAAAATCGCTAACAAGTAAACAATCTGCCAGGATTCACGAAATAGCAAAAGTAGAGCTCGATTACTCAAGATAGGGTGCTCCATAATTGCAAACAAAGACATGGATGGATAGAGCACCACAATATTAACAAAACATCCTTACTGATCATCCTCAAAAGAGGCACGGATCACTAGGAAACAACATGAACATATGGCATATTGATAAAATCAGATCAAGGACTTAGTGAAATTCCAAGTCCCTGAAATCAGCATTAACGAATGCACTACTTTGCAAGCTTGTGCTAGCCACCACACACATCACAAAAATATATGGTAAGACTTCTGTAGAGATGGCAGCATATAACAAAACTCATGTAGAGCTCAGGAGCATATCATGCACACATAATCATGGCAAAAATGACAAATAGCTATTTGGTGCAGCAGATCTGATAATTATCTCAAATATCTCTCTTCCAACAGCATTTCGGGCATCAAGATGAGCTCAAATGAAAATGATGCAATGAGATTAAAATGATGTACTCTCTGAGACGAACATTTTGATATGCTACACGCCCAAACCGGAGCTACGGATGCGGAGTTACGTCATGATGAAGTTGCAAGAAAAATATGCAGACTTAGGGGAAAAACGGAGTCAACCCCTAGGGTTTCACTGTAGCATCCGAATCCAGATCTGGGCGCGCACGCAGTTCGAGGATGGCCGGGGAGCTCGTCGGAGTTCATCGCCGGACTTGGCGAGGCACGCCGGCCGGAGGAGAGGAGGATGACGGGGCGGCGAGGAGGGCCGGAGACGGGCGGTGGCGGCGACCGGCGAACTGTGGCGGCGGGGCGGTGAAGTTCCGGCGATGGCGCGCGGCGGCGCCGGCGGCTGGGCGCGAGGGAGAGGCGGCGCGTGCGGGATGGAGGCGGCGGGGCGGCGTGGGCCGCGGGGGCCCCGAGCAGGCTCGGCGGGCCGCGGGCGCTGAGGCGGCGATGTGGGGCGCCGCTCGCCACGTGGCGCGCCCCGGTTGGCGGCGGCGACGTGTCCGGAGGAGGCGGACGTTGTCCGGCGGCGGAGATGGATCTTATCTAGGGTTAGGGGGAAGAAGACCCGAAAATTTCGGGAGGGGATCTATATATAGGCATAGAGGGAGCTAGGAGAGTCCAAATGAGGTGCGGTTTTCGGTCACGCGATCGTGATCGAACGCTCTAGATGATTGAGAGGGTTTTGGGCCAAATTGGAGGGGTGTTGGGCTGCAAAACACACGAGGCCTTCTCGGTCCCTCGGTTAACCGTTGGAGTATCAAACGAAGTCCAAATGGTATGAAACTTGACAGGCGGTCTATCGGTGGTAAACAAAGGCCGCTCGACAAGTCTCGGTCCAATCCGGAAATGTTTAACCCCCACACACGAAAAGAGGTAGAAAGGACCACCGGAGGAGATAGGAGCGCCGAAATGCAAAACGGACAACGGGGAAAATGCTTGGATGCATGAGACGAACACGTATGCAAATGCAATGCACATGATGACATGATATGAGATGCATGACAATGACAACAACACACGGAGACAAAAACCCGAACCTGAGGAAATAAAATAACTTAGCGTCGGAAACGGCAAGAGTTGGAGTACATACAAGGTAAATTACATCCGGGGTGTTACAACACTCCACTACGAAAGGATCTCGTCCCGAGATCTAGGACTGGAAGAACGCTGAGTACTCAGAACGGAGGTGATCCTTGCGTTCCCAGGTGGCTTCACGGTCGGAATGGTGTGACCACTTGACTTTGAGGAATTTGATTGACTTATTGCGAGTCTTGCGTTCAGTCTCTTCAAGGATAGCAACGGGGTGCTCACGATAAGAAAGGTCTTCTTGGAGATCAATGTCTTCGAAGTTGATGGTGCGGTCAGGAGTCTTGAAGCACTTGCGGAGCTGAGAGACATGGAACACATCGCGCAAATTTGCAAAGTTTGAAGGAAGCTCGAGTTGATAGGCGAGATCGCCTCTCTTGCTGACGATCTTGAAAGGACCCACGTATCTAGGGCAAGCTTCCCTTTGATACCGAAGCGACGAGTACCTTTCATTGGAGAGACGCGGAGGTACACATGGTCTCTGATCTCGAAAGCCAAATCATGATGCTTACTATCATAGAAGCTCTTCTGGCGCGATTGCGCTGCTTTGAGGTTATCACAAATGACTTTGCACATTTCATCTGCCTCTGTGATTAAGTCATTCCCAAGAAGTTGATGTTCACCGGTCTCTGACCAGTTAAGAGGAGTACGACACTTCCTGCCATAGAGAATTTCGAATGGGGCCTTGCCTGAACTTGCTTGAAAACCGTTGTTGTAGGAGAATTCGGCATATGGAAGACAATCTTCCCACTTCATACCGAAGGATATAACGCAAGCCCTGAGCATATCTCGGTCCAATCCGGAAATGTTTAACCCCCACACATGAAAAGAGGTAGAAAGGACCACCGGAGGAGATAGAAGCGCCAGAATGCAAAACGGACAACGGGGAAAATGCTTGGGTGCATGAGACGAACATGTATGCAAATGCAATGCACATGATGACATGATATGAGATGCATGACAACGACAACAACACACGGAGACAAAAACCTGAACCCGAGGAAATAAAATAACTTAGTGCCGGAAACGGCAAGAGTTGGAGTACATATAAGGTAAATTACATCCGGGGTGTTACACGAGTGCACCTATAGGTTTGAGCCGAGCATCACACACACCATGGAGGAGTTCATACATAAGAGAGCACCCACACCATCCGTGAGGGAAGCATGAAACTAGAGGAAGAAACGCACTACAAACAAGTACCAACTGCTGCAAAAAGTGCACTACCAGACTATTTGGTCCACGACTCTGGACTGTCTACCATTGGAGTGACCCCACCAAGTTCATGCGTCTGTACTTCTGGGTGGTCACCACCGGATTGTCCGGTCCATGGCTCAGACTGTGTAGTCCATGCTTCACACTTCTCGGTCTCACATCCATGCACTTGTGGACTCCACTAACAGACAGTCCGGTCTATTACCATCGGACTATTCATTTATACTACTCATGCATGCAGTTTTGGGCCAAAGGCCCATGAATCCCCTTCACACTTACCCATTTGTACAGGGATAACTTCCAAGTTTCTCTTGCGTTCTTATGCACATTTCCATTCTGGGAAATGCGTTGTTTACTATGGTACTACCAAGAAATTGGTTTTATTCAGTAATTTCGAGTTGTTATATCTTCATAGGAGAAGAGACACATTTTTTGTTTCGAACCACCATCCATCTTTCAACCTGAACTTCTTAGTATTTTGTTTCTGTCTGCTTCCTTAATGTTGCCCTGGTTATTCAAATTTGTTTAAATTATCTTGGATGCTTCTCAGAGTTTTTTGTGGCACTTTTGAACTGTAAATTTTCTTATAATAGTTAGAATTGTGATCCTCTCTATTAATATCCCCTCGAACCCTTTTGCTGTTGCAACCATCATAACCATCCTATCCATTCACTACCTGATGGGGAACATAGTAATTTCAAAATTTTTCCTACGCACACGCAAGATCATGGTGATGCATAGCAACGAGAGGGGAGAGTGTTGTCCACGTACCCTCGTAGACCGAAAGCGGAAGCGTTAGCACAACGCGGTTGATGTAGTCGTACGTCTTCAAGGCCCGACCGATCAAGCACCGAAACTACGACACCTCCGAGTTCTAGCACACGTTCAGCTCGATGACGATCCCCGGACTCCGATCCAGCAGAATGTCGGGGAAGAGTTCCATCAGCATGACGGCGTGGTGACGATCTTGATGTTCTACTGTCACAGGGCTTCGCCTAAGCACCACTACAATATTATCGAGGACTATGGTGGAGGGGGGCACCGCACACGGCTAAGAGATCAATGATCAACTGTTGTGTCTATGGGGTGCCCCCTGCCCCCGTATATAAAGGAGCAAGGGAGGGAGGCGGCCGGCCTAGGAGGAGGGCGCGCCAAGGGGGGAGTCCTACTCCCACCGGGAGTAGGACTCCTCCTTCCCTTGTTGGAGTAGGAGAGAAGGAAAGAGGGGGAGAGGAACAAGGAAAAGTGGGCTGCACCCCTTGTCCAATTCGGACCAGAGGGGGGCGCGCGCCTCCTTCCTTTTGGCCTCTCTCCTCTATTCCCGTATGGCCCAATAAGGCCCATATACTCCCCGGCGAATTCCCGTAACTCTCCGGTACTCCGAAAAATACCCGAATCACTCGGAACCTTTCCGAATGTCCGAATATAGTCGTCCAATATATCGATCTTTACGTCTCGGCCATTTCGAGACTCCTCGTCATGTCGCCGATCTCATCCGGGACTCCGAACTCCTTCGGTACATCAAAACTCATAAACTCATAATATAACTGTCATCGAAACCTTAAGCGTGCGGACCCTACGGGTTCGAGAACTATGTAGACATGACCAAGACACATCTCCGATCAATAACCAATAGCGGAACCTGGATGCTCATATTGGCTCCCACATATTCTACGAAGATCTTTATCAGTCAAACCGCATAACAACATACGTTGTTCCCTTTGTCATCAGTATGTTACTTGCCCGAGATTCGATCGTCGGTATCTCAATACCTAGTTCAATCTCGTTACCAACAAGTCTCTTTACTCGTTCCGTAACACATCATCCCGCAACTACTCATTAGTTGCAATGCTTGCAAGGCTTATAGTGATGTGCATTACCGAGTGGGCCCAGAGATACCTCTCCGACAATCGGAGTGACAAATCCTAATCTCGAAATACGCCAACCCAACAAGTACCTTCGGAGACACCTGTAGAGCACCTTTATAATCACCCAGTTACGTTGTGATGTTTGGTAGCATACAAAGTGTTCCTCCGGTAAACGGGAGTTGCATAATCTCATAGTCATAGGAACATGTATAAGTCATGAAGAAAGCAATACAACAAACTAAACGATCAAGTGCTAAGCTAACGGAATGGGTCAAGTCAATCAATCATTCTCCTTAATGATGTGATCCTCGTTAATCAATAGACAACTCATGTCTATGGCTAGGAAACTTAACCATCTTTGATTCAACGAGCTAGTCAGTAGTAGGCATACTAGTGACATACTGTTTGTCTATGTATTCACACATGTATTATGTTTCCGGTTAATACAATTCTAGCATGAATAATAAACATTTATCATGATATAAGGAAATAAATAATAACTTTATTATTGCTTCTAGGGCATATTTCCTTCACTACCACCCCCTTCACCTCACTCCTTTCCACTCCATGCAACTAGCACACAGAAGAAGAGAGATCTAAGCCAAGATTATAAGAAAAGAAGTGTTGGGTCATTCCATGTCCACTTCTTTGATTCTTTGAAGGCCAAAACACCCTTTCTTAAATAGCTGCACCCTAATACACTTGTTTCACCACAATCCTATTCCCGTGATAAATTTTCCCTTGGATTCATGAAAAAGCTTTGGCCAAAGATCATTCAAGGAGTTCTTGTCAAGTGACTTTGCTTGTTACTCTTGGATGATGTGTGCATCCTAGACGGTTAGGAGTTACTTGACAACCTATCAAGTTCTATATGTGAACGACTCAAGAGTTACTTGGGAGCTCACCTACTTAGTGAAGATGTATCCTTAGTGAAACCCATGATGAAATAAGTTGGTTATTGTCGGTGTCAAAACCGGCGGATCTCGGGTAGGGGGTCCCGAACTGTGCATCTAGGCGGATGGTAATAGGAGACGGGGGACAAGATGTTTTTACCCAGGTTCGGGCCCTCTCGATGGAGGTAAAACCCTACTCCTGCTTGATTGATCTTGATGATATGAGTATTACAAGAGTTGATCTACCACGAGATCGAAGAGGCTAAACCCTAGAAGCTAGCCTATGGTATGATTGTTGTTCTTGTCCTACGGACTAAACCCTCCGGTTTATATAGACACCGGAGGGGGCTAGGGTTACACAGAGTCGGTTACAAAGGAAGGAGATCTACATATCCGTATTGCCAAGCTTGCCTTCCACGCCAAGGAGAGTCCCATCCGGACACGGGACGAAGTCTTCAATCTTGTATCTTCATAGTCCAACAGTCCGGCCAAAGGATATAATCCGGCTGTCCGGATACCCCCTAATCCAGGACTCCCTCAGTAGCCCCTGAACCAGGCTTCAATGACGATGAGTCCGGCTGCAGATTGTCTTCGGCATTGCAAGGCGGGTTCCTCCTCCGAATACTTCATAGAAGATTTTGAACACGAGGATCGTGTCCGGCTCTGCACAAACAAGTTCCACATACAACCGTAGAGAGAATAATATTTTCACAAATCTAATCTGCCGACGCATTCCGCAGTGTGACATCACACCACAGCCAGGTCACCATTCGAATCGTTTTTCACAACCAACCTCAGCGTGTTTCGCGAGGCGGTTTCCTTGGCACGTCTTGTCGAAGCAGAGATCGTGTCCCCTTATTACGGGATTCCCATCAATACGGATGGGTAACCCAACCGCGCCATCAATTACGGCGCTTGGGGGATAAGCGAGTTTTACCAGGCTGGTGGGGGCGCATAGTTTCGTCCGCCCTTATAAAGGGATAAGGGTTCACCTTTTTCTACCCACGCCTTCTTCCTCCTTGCTCATCCATTCTCGCGCACTCGAGCTCCAGCGCCCAAGTCCACATCCTTCTCCTCAACCCTCTCCAAACATGTCCGGAGCGGGAGGCAAGTGGATGGTCTCCTCCGTTACGGAGGGAGACATCAAAAAGCTGCGGGGCCGGATACTTAGCCGCGGATATTGCGCACCGGCTGCCAGCCGCGGGGCAGATCGTCCCTACCCCGGAACCTTACGAAAGGGTGGTTTTCCTCACCCACTTCGTCCGCGGACTGGGGTTTCCCCTCCATCCATTCGTCCGCGGCCTTATGTTCTATTATGGGCTGGACTTCCATGATCTAGCTCCGAATTTCATCCTCAACATCTCGGCGTTCATCGTCGTGTGCGAGGCTTTCCTCCGCGTCCGGCCCCACTTCGGCCTGTGGCTGAAGACCTTCAATGTCAAACCGAAGGTAGTAGGCGGCCAACAAGCGGAATGCGGCGGAGCCATGGTGGGCAAAATGCCCAACGTTATAGGCTCGAGGGCTCCTACGTGGAGACCATAAAGGGGTGGCAATCGGGGTGGTTCTACATCACCGAGCCGCGCGACACCAACTGGGTGGCGGCCCCCGAGTTTTGATCCGGAATCCCCACGCGGCTCACTTCCTGGAAGGAGAAGGGCCTGTCCTGGGGCTCATCGGTGGAGCTGGACGGACTCCAGAAGTGTATCCGGAACATGATAGGCAAGAAACTCAAGCTTGTCAACATAGTCCAGGTCATGCTCTTCCCGGATCCTCCCGTGTCAACGATGGTGTCGGTTGTCAAAACCGGCGGATCTCGGGTAGGGGGTCCCGAACTGTGCGTCAAGGCCGGATGGTAACAGGAGACAAGGGACACGATGTTTTTTACCCAGGTTCGGGCCCTCTCGATGGAGGTAATACCCTACTCCTGCTTGATTAATATTGATGATATGGGTAGTACAAGAGTAGATCTACCACGAGATCAAGGAGGCTAAACCCTAGAAGCTAGCCTATGGTATGATTGTTGTATATGGAGTTGATTGCCTACGGACTACAACCCTCCGGTTTATATAGACACCGGATAGGGTTAGGGTTACATAGAGTCGGTTACAATGGTAGGAGATCTTGAATATCCGCATCGCCAAGCTTGCCTTCCACGCCAAGGAAAGTCCCATCCGGACACGGGACGAAGTCTTCAATCTTGTATCTTCATAGTCCAGGAGTCCGGCTGAAGGTATAGTCCGGCTACCCGAACACCCCCTAATCCAGGACTCCCTCAGTAGCCCCCGAACCAGGCTTCAATGACGATGAGTCCGGCGCGCAGATTGTCTTCCGGCTTCTCCAAATCACCTGTAGGAATAAATGTCCGGTTTTGTAATGTCGCTGCCGCTCGGCTTCTATGGCCCATAACGCCGCACGTGTCAAAAATCGATAGGGTAAGAGCAGGCGTGGTCCCAGCCGCCGATATGAAAAACTCGTAGCCGCCCTAAGAGATTAATGTTAGTTCGTAGGCATAAATTCAAAATTTTCCTACGTGTCACCAAGATCTATCTATGGAGTCATCTAGCAACGAGGGAGGAGTGGATCTACATACCCTTGTAGATCGCGCGCGGAAGCGTTCAAGAGAACGGGGTTGATGGAGTCGTACTCGTCGTGATCAAATCACCGATGATCCTAGCGCCGAACGGACGGCACCTCCGCGTTCAACACACGTACGGAACGGAGACGTCTCCCACGCCTTGATCCAGCAAGGAGGAGGGAGAGGTTGATGGAGATCCAGCAGCACGACGGCATGGTGGAAGTAGCGGGATTCCAACAGGGCTTCGCTAAGCGCTGCGGGAGGAGGGAGATGTGTCACGGGAGGGAGAGGGAGGCGCCAGGCCTTAGATTGGTTTGCTCCTCCTTTTCCCCACTATATATAGGGCCAAGAGAGAGGGGGAGGCGCAGCCCTTGCCCCTTCCTCCAAGGAAGGGTGCGGCCAAGGGTGGGGAGGAGTCCATCCTCCCCAAGGCACCTCGGAGGTGCCTTCCCCTTTTAGGACTCTCCCCTTTTTCCCATCTCTTGGCGCATGGGCCTCTTGGGGCTGGTGCCCTTGGCCCATATAGGCCAAGGCACACCCCCTACAGCCCATGTGGCCCCCCGGGGCAGGTGGCCCCACCCGGTGGACCCCCGGGACCCTTCCGGTGGTCCCGGTACAATACCGATGACCCCGAAACTTGTCCCGATGGCCGAAATAGCACTTCCTATATATAATTCTTTACCTCCGGACCATTCCGGAACTCCTCGTGACGTCCGGGATCTCATCCGGGACTCCGAACAACTTTCGGGTTACCGCATACTAATATCTCTATAACCCTAGCGTCACCGAACCTTAAGTGTGTAGACCCTACGGGTTCGGGAGACATGCAGACATGACCGAGACGATCTCCGGTCAATAACCAACAGCGGGATCTGGATACCCATGTTGGCTCCACATGTTCCACGATGATCTCATCGGATGAACCACGATGTCAAGGACTTAATCAATCCCGTATACAATTCCCTTTGTCTAGCGGTATGTACTTGCCCGAGATTCGATCGTCGGTATCCCGATACCTTGTTCAATCTCGTTACCGGCAAGTCTCTTTACTCGTTCCGTAACACATCATCCCGTGATCAACTCCTTGATCACATTGTGCACATTATGATGATGTCCTACCGAGTGGGCCCAGAGATACCTCTCCGTCACACGGAGTGACAAATCCCAGTCTCGATTCGTGCCAACCCAACAGACACTTTCGGAGATACCTGTAGTGCACCTTTATAGTCACCCAGTTATGTTGTGACGTTTGGCACACCCAAAGCACTCCTACGGTATCCGGGAGTTGCACAATCTCATGGTCTAAGGAAATGATACTTGACATTAGAAAAGCTTACGAACTACATGATCTTGTGCTAGGCTTAGGATTGGGTCTTGTCCATCACATCATTCTCCAATGATGTGATCCCGATGCAAACCGTACCATCTATTCCATGGTCAGGACATGGTGTTTGCTATGTATCCTACACATGTATCTGAGTTTCCTATATAATAATGAACGATATATGAACATATTTATTATTGCCTCTAGGGCATATTTCCAACAGTCTCCCACTTGCACTAGAGTCAATAATCTAGTTCACATCGCCATGTGATTAACACTCACAGGTCACATCGCCATGTGACAACATCCAAAGAGTTTACTAGTGTCACTAAACTAGTTCACATCATCATGTGATTAACTCAATGAGTTCTGGGTTTGATCATGTTGCTTGTGAGAGAGGTTTTAGTCAACGGGTCTGAACCTTCAGATCCGTGTGTGCTTTACAAATCTCTATGTCATCTCCTAGATGCAGCTACCACGCTTATTTGGAGCTATTCCAAATAACTGTTCTACTATACGAATCCAGTTTACTACTCAGAATAATCTGGATTAGTGTCAAAGTTTGCATCGACACTAATCCAGATTATTCTGAGTCCAAGCCTTATAAGATAACTCTTGACCGCTGTCCTGTATCAGGATGTTCTCCTGACCTGACTTTCATGGCAAGGGCCTGCGGTGCGTGGCGGTACACAGCAGGTCGCCTCGGCTTAAGCGCGTAGGACGTTCGCGCTTTATATCTGCCCCTTGGTATAACCCTTCATTTGACCTGATACAACTCACCAAGATCATGTCAAGGTATGTGCTCATTTGAAAGTATTTAGGTTTGATCTATCCTTATAGATCTTGATGCTCAATGTTCAAGTAGCTTAATCCAGGCTTTCCATTGAAAAAATACTTTCCAAATAACCCTATATGCTTTCCAGAAATTCTACGTCATTTCTGATCAACAATATGTCAACAACATATACTCATCAGAAATTCTATAGTGCTCCCACTCACTTCTTTGGAAATACAATCTCATAAACTTTGTATAAACCCAAAATCTTTGATCATCTCATCAAAGTACATTCCAACTCCGAGATGCTTACTCCAGTCCTTAGAAGGATTGCTGGAGCTTTGCATACTTATTAGCATCTTTTCAGGATTGACAAAACCTTCCGGTTGTATCACATACAACCTTTCCTCAAGAAAATCGTCGAGGAAACAATGTTTTGACATCCTATCTGCAAGATTTCATAAATAATGCAGTACTGCTAATATAATTCCAACAGACTCTTAGCATCGCTACGAGTGAGAAAGTCTCACCGTAGTCAACTCCTTGAACTTGTCGGAAAAATCTTAACGACAAGTCGAGCTTTCTTAATGGTGATATTTACCATCATTGTCCGTCTTCCTTTTAAATCCATCCTCAACAGCCTTACTTCCCAAAGTCTACACTTTGTTTTCATACATGGATCCTCTCTCGGATTTTATGGCCTCGAGCCATTTATCGGAATCCGGGCCCACCATCGCTTCTCCATAGCTCGTAGGTTCATTGTTGTCTAGCAACATGACTTCCAAGACAGGATTACGTACCACTCTGAAGTAGTACGCATCCTTGTCATCCTACGAGGTTTGGTAGTGACTTGATCTGAAGTCTCATGATCAATATCATAAGCTTCCACTTCAATTGGTGTAGGTGCCACAGGAACAACTTCCTGTGCCCTGCCACACACTAGTTGAAGAGACGGTTCAATAACCTCATCAAGTCTCCACCATCCTCCCACTCAATTCTTTCGAGAGAAACTTTTCCTCTGAGAAAGGACCCGATTCTAGAAACAATCCCTATTGCTTTCGGATCTGAGACAGGAGGTATACCCAACTGTTTTGGGTGTCCTGTGAAGATGCATTTATCCGCTTTGGGTTCGAGCTTATCAGCCTGAAACTTTTTCACATAAGCGTCGCAGCCCCAAACTTTTAAG
>NC_053027.1:412712111-412741022 GCF_003073215.2 Triticum urartu | reverse complement strand
AGGAGGGTGATGAACTTACGCTAGGGGCTGTGCCGGGGGCTGCTGTCCGGGCTGCTCAACACCACCAGTGGCGTCTTTGAAGCCCCAGCCGGGGGCTGACTGCTCGCCGAGGCCTTCGCCCTCTTCACCCTCTGGGCCAACGTCTCTACATCCCTGCAAAAGCAAAAACAGATCAGGAGAGGTGACTTAATTTGGGGGAATGGAAATGGCAGTAAGGAACGGAGTACTTACTCGTCATCCATCTCCTCCTCTTCCACCACTTTCCTTTTCCTCTTCGGGCTAAGAGGCCCGAGATCAAAAGCAACCTCCGCGTCGACATCCGAGTCGACATCTGCCGGAGGAGGCGAAGAAGGTGGGGTTTGCGCGCGCCCAGATGAGGAAGGCACCGTTGTCTTCTTCTTCTCAGCGGCCTTCGTCAGCCTCTTCGCTGCCGTGGCCCTCGTGTGACGCACGGACCCCTCCAGGGTCAATTGAGGCCGCGTAGCCCTGCCGGGACGGATTGGCTCGCCGGAGCCAGACCGCCGCAGGACTCGCCCTCTTCCCCTGGCTGGTGTCGAGCCCACCGCCACATCCTCCTCCCCCGACGACTCGTCGGCCGCATCTTCGACAAGCGGAGCTCCCGTGTCGGCGCTGCTAACCTCCCCGGAGGCCGCCGCCCACCGGGTGAGCTCCTCTTCCTCCGCAGCCATTGCGGCCTTGTCCTCCACACCCCCGGCACCGCCGGCCTCCATGGCAAGCTGTGCCTCCCTCGCCCTAGTGGAGATGTAGTCCAGCTCTGCCTGGGTAGTGTCCATGACAAGCCACCGCTCGGCGTCAGCATTGACATATACCTCGATCAGGGTGTCAAAGAATTGCTGCACATCCGCATCCTTCGGCTCCTTCCAGCCTGGGACAGGGCCGTGCGCGTTATAGTCCGGCATCATAGCGATGATCTCGGACCGACGTGAATTATTGCACAACGGGACCACCCCCGCTGGCAACTTGAAAAACGGCCCCTTGAGGGCCTTGCCGACCTTTGTGGCAGCCCTCGCGGCCTTGCCGGTTCGTTCGACCTCGCCGTCGCGACCCACATCAAGCTGAAAAAGGCGCTGGCAGAAGTGGGCATGCGCCATCACCGTGAAATTATGGTCGAGGCCAGGGCGGAGTCGCATAATGTCAGCCGGATTCATAAAGAGCCAGGCTGGCCTCCCCTTGTTGTGCAACGGGGCGATCCGGCGGCGAATGAAGTCCGCCCCGATCATCTCAAGGGTGTGTCCAGCCCGGGTCAGCCGAAGAATCCTGGTGGTGGCGACAGTGAGCCTTGCGTCGGCGGCGTCAATATCACCCCAATCGCTGCCGCAAACCGGCGGCACTCGGCGGACCTTGCAGAATTCCGACGGGTCTTCATCTTTAATCCAGCACCACCGGCCACGCCATTCCTCCCACCTCTCCTTCACGGCACCGTCCGGGTACGCCCCCTTGGATCTTGGGATCTAGGTGACGCAACCAGAGACGGCACCTCCCGGCTAGATCCGAGGAGAGAAATAATGGCGGAAGAGTGCCGTGTTGGGCCGCACCCCGGCAAAGCCTTCGCAAAGATGCGCAAAGAAAGCCATGCACACCACCGCATTCGGAGTAAAATCCAAGAGGTGAAAGCCGAAGGTGTGCATAATGTCACAGAAGAAATCGGAAAAAGGGGGGCATAACCCGTAAGAAAGATAATCGACGAAAAAGGGATACCGATTTGGGGCAGGATCGGCGCAAGCGGCAGGAATGACGCGCGTCGCCGGATGTCCCGAATTCTCTCCCCCCGTCTTCACTCCCCATAGAGGCCTGAAGGAGGCCCGGAGCTCACGAACATCAACCGTCGAGGGGAAGAAGAAGGCGGACTTCGTCCGATCCCCCAATAGCGCACTCTCCGGCGGCTCCACAGTCCTAGTGCCCTTGGCCACCCCCTTGCCCTTGACGGATTTGGGCGCCATGGCGGCTAAGAAAGTTAGAAGACTGAGGAAGGGGGATGGCGAAGCAACAACGGCGGGCGATGGCGGAAGCTTAGGAAGGAAGGAAGAGAGGAAACGGCGGCTCTGAGATTGGAGAAGGCATGAGGAAAGAGGAGAAAGTGAGAAGCGCGCCCACGGTTATTCCTTTTTTATGGGGGAAAACACGGGCCGCCTCCTTTCACATTAACTGTGATGTGGCGCATGCCCGCGGGAACCAACCCCACGCATGCCGCCCACATCACACGCACCTCCCCACGCCACGCCACGCGCGAAAAATCTTACCGCGGTAAAAACCGCCCCGCCTGCCCGCGCACCATTTTTGGGCCTAGCCCAACAACGCGTTGCGCTTATGTGTGGCCCAGGCCCGGGTCCTCCTGTCGGTGTACAAAAAGAGGGGTACACTTTTTTGTACCCCTATAACTGTGCACGGACAGTCTGAGCCACGGGCACCACCACACCAAGCAAGGCAAGGGAGGTGAGCCAGGGTAAGACCGAAGCTCAAGGGAACTAGGACGACGCCAAGGCCAAGACCACGAAGAGCAAAAGGGACGAAGCGGACTCCCCCGGCAAGATCCTTGCCGGGAGACAGCTATGGCAACCCCGGCAAGACCCTTGCTGCAGCGACTCGCCCCACGCCTACGGAGAAAATTACCCTTGAGTCCACTGCCCCCAAGGGGCAAGGATTCAGGAGACATCCCCGTGGTGGCACGCAGATCTTTGTGAAGACATTCAAGATCAGATACGCACTAAGAAGACGACGACCTTTGGCGAGATAGCAGCCAGGGAAGACCACGAGACCCCCGGCAAGCGCCTTGCCGGGGATGACAGCAGGCGCCTCGGCAAGACCCTTGCCGGGGCCCCGGCAAGGCCCTTGCCAAGGACATCTGCAGGGCCACCATCAGGCCCACCCCGACTAAACCTCCACCACCGTACGCATGCAGCTGCCGACCCAACCAGCTAGGCAGGCACCTGCGTGGCGGCATGCAGATTTTCGTGAAGACCCACCACTGCGCCACCTCAGCTGCCTGCCTACCTACATGGCATCACAGGCATCGCTGTCCAGGGCGCGTGTCGACACAAGAAGGAGCGGCGACGGACGAGACAGGTTTCTCCCCCGTCCCGATAAAGCAAGGACACCTAAGCAAGACGCATTAAATGCGCCTTGTCATGTAATACGAGGGATAACCTCGCATCACTGTACCCTTTCCACCTCCTGCGTGCCACTGTGGCTACCCCTTTTTCTATAAAAGGGGGCCCGAGGTGACCAGGAGGAGGATTCGGCTTTTTTGGAGCTCCTAATGCCCCAGAGCTAGCTCAAGAACAGGAATATACATCCACCAAAGCAGGAGTAGGGTTTTACGCATCCTCGCGGCCCGAACCTGGATAAACAAACTGTGTACTATCTATTTGATCCGCTCTTCTCACGACCCCACGCCCCGCTAACCGTAGTAGGGATTCTTGTGATCCCATAGGTGTCGTTCCCACCGACACTTATGTATTCCTCCGGGGTTTCGGTTTCAATCACCGGTTTCAACATTTATGGGATTACCTGAGATATAATGCTTGATTCTTTGACCGTTCACCACCTTCGGATTTGTGCCTTCGAAGTTGTTGATTTTTATGGCGCTGGAACGATAGACCTCCTCGATAACGTAAGGAACTTCCCGTTTAGAGAGAAGTTTACCTGCAAAAAATCTTAAACGAGAGTTGTATAGAAATACATAATCACCTACATTAAACTCACGCTTTTGTATCCTTTTATCATGCCATCTTTTAACTTTTTCTTTAAACAACTTGGCATTTTCGTAGGCTTGGGTTCTCCATTCATCGAGTGAGCTACTATCAAATAACCTCTTCTCACCGGCAAGTTTAAAATCATAATTGAGCTCTTTAATAGCCCAATAAGCCTTATGTTCTAGTTCGAGAGGTAAGTGACATGCTTTTCCATAAACCATTTTATACGGAGACATACCCATAGGATTTTTATATGCAGTTCTATAGGCCCATAATGCATCATCAAGTTTCTTGGACCAATTCTTTCTAGACCTATTGACAGTCTTTTGCAAAATTAATTTGAGTTCTCTATTACTCAATTCTACTTGACCACTAGACTGTGGGTGATAAGGGGATGCAATTCTATGATTAACATCATATTTAGCAAGCATTTTACGGAAAGCACCATGAATAAAATGTGAACCACCATCAGTCATTAAATATCTAGGGACTCCAAATCTTGGAAAAATAACTTCTTTAAGCATTTTAATAGAAGTTTTATGAACAGCACTACTAGTTGGAATAGCTTCTACCCACTTAGTAACATAATCAACATCAACTAAAATATGTGTATAACCATTAGAGGAAGGAAAAGGCCCCATATAGTCAAAGCCCCAAACATCAAATGGTTCAATAACGAGTGAATGGTTCATAGGAATTTCTTGACGTCTACTGATATTACCAATTCTTTGACATTCATCACAAGATAATACAAACTTACGGGCATCCTTGAAGAGAGTAGGCCAATAAAAACCAGATTGCAATACCTTATGTGCAGTTCTATCTCCAGCATGGTGTCCTCCATAAGCTTCGGAGTGACACTTGCGTAGGATCTGTTCCTGTTCATGCTCAGGTACACAACGTCTAATAACACCATCTACTCCTTCTTATAAAGATGTGGGTCATCCCAAAAGTTCTGCCTCAAATCATAGAAGAACTTTTTCTTTTGCTGGTATGTGAAACTAGGCGGTATAAACTTAGCAACAATGTAATTAGCATAATCAGCATACCACGGAGCAGCATGAGAAGCATTTATGACATTTAATTGCTCACCAGGAAAGCTATCATCAATAGGTAGTGGGTCATCAGGCACATTTTCTAACCTAGACAAGTTGTCTGCAACGGGGTTCTCAGCTCCCTTTCTATCAACAATATGTAAATCAAATTCTTGTAGCAAGAGAACCCACCTAATAAGTTTTGGTTTAGCATCTTTCTTTTCCATAAGATATTTAATAGCAGCATGATCAGTGTGAATAGTTACTTTAGATTCAACAATATAAGGTCTGAACTTATCACAAGCAAATACAACTGCTAAGAATTCTTTTTTAGTGGTAGCATAATTTCGTTGAGCATTGTCTAGGGTTTTACTAGCATATTGAATAAAGTTTAATTTCTTATCAACTCTTTTCCCTAGAACAACACCTACAGCATAATCACTAGCATCACACATAATTTCAAAGGGTAAATTCCAATCAGGTGGCTGAACAATAGGTGCAGAGATCAATGCTTTCTTAAGTATTTCAAATGCTTCTACACAATCATCATCAAAGACAAATGGTATATCTTTTTGTCATAAATTATTCAGAGGCCGAGAGATTTTTGAGAAGTCCTTAATGAACCTCCTATAAAATCCGGCGTGACCAAGGAAACTTCTTATACCTTTGATGTCCTTGGGACATGGAATCTTTTCAGTAGCATCAACCTTGGCTTTATCAACTTCAATACCTCTTTCAGAAACTTTGTGCCCCAAGACAATACCTTCATTAACCATAAAGTGGCACTTTTCCCAATTCAAGACAAGATTAGTTTCTTCACATCTCTTCAAAACTCGATCAAGGTTGCTTAAGCAATCATCGAAAGAAGATCCGTTGACGGAGAAATCGTCCATGAAAATCTCACAAATCTTTTCACACAAGTCAGAGAATATAGCCATCATGCATCTTTGAAAGGTAGCAGGTGCATTACATAAACCAAAAGGCATACGTCTATAAGCAAAAGTACCAAAAGGGAAAGTAAAAGTAGTCTTTGATCGATCTTTGGCTGACACAGGTATTTGAGAGAAACCAGAATAACCATCTAGAAAGCAAAAATGTGTATGTTTGGATAATCTTTCTAGCATTTGATCGATAAAAGGTAAGGGGTAATGATCCTTTTTAGTGGCCTTATTTAATTTGCGGAAATCAATTACCTTCCTGTAACCTGTAATAATTCTTTGAGGAATCAATTCATCTTTATCATTGGGTACAACAGTAATACCTCCCTTCTTAGGGACACAATGGACATGACTTACCCACTGACTATCAGCAACGTGATAGATATTATACCTGCCTCAAGGAGCTTTAATATTTCCTTTCTTACCACTTTTTTCATTTTAGGATTCAGCCATCGTTGATGATCACGAACTGGTTTAGTATCTTCTTCCAAATTTATTTTATGTTGGCATAGAGTGTGACTAATGCCCTTAAGATCATCAAGAGTATACCCAATAGCAGCAAAATGCTTCTTCAGAGTTTTCAATAGTCTCTCTTCCTCATGCTCTGAAAGGTTTGCACTAATAATAACATGAATATATCTTTTTCTCATAAAGATAAGCATATTTAAGAGTATCAGGCAACAATTTAAGCTCAAACACGGGATCACCCTTGGGTGGAGGAGGATCCCCTAGGATTTCAACAGGCAAATTATGTTTCAGAATAGGTTCCTGTTTAAAGAATACTTCATCTATTTCCCTTCTTTCATTCATAAACATATCATTGTCGTGGTCTAGCAAATATTGTTCTAAAGGATCACTAGGAGGTACGGCAATAGAAGCAAGACCAATAATTTCATCCTTACTAGGTAATTATTCTTCACGGTGTTGTCTACTAAATTTAGAGAAATTAAATTCATGAGACATACCATCTAAACCGATGGTAATAACATCCCTTTTGCAATCTATCTTAGCATTAACAGTGTTTAAGAAGGGTCTACCAAATATAATGGGACAAAAGCTATCTTGTGGGGAACCAAGGACAAGAAAATCAGCAGGATATTTAGTTTTCCCACACAAGACTTCAACATCTCTAACAATTCCCATAGGTGAAATAGTATCTCTATTGGCAAGTTTAATTGTGACATCAATATCTTCTATCTCAGCAGGTGCAATATCATGCATAATTTCTTTGTATAAGGCGTAAGGTATTGCACTAGCACTAGCACCCATATCACATAAGCCATGATAACAATGATCTCCTATTTTAACAGAAATAACATGCATGCCTACCACAGGTCTATTTTATCTTTAGCACAAGGTTTAGCAATTCTAGCAGTCTCATCAAGGAAATGAATAACATGCCCATCAATATTATCAGATAAGAGATCTTTAACAATAGCAATATTAGGTTCAACTTTAACTTGCTCAGGAGGTGTATAAGTTCTAATATTGCTTTTATGAACCACAGTTGAAGCTTTAGCATGATCCTTTATCCTAACAGGGAAAGGTGGTTTCTCAATATAAGAGGTAGGAACAATAGGATCATTATAAGTGATAGTATTTTCTTCAACTTTAATAGGTGCAACTACTTTTACTTCTATGGGAGGATGATATTTAAACCACTTCTCCTTGGGGAGATCAACATAAGTAGCAAAAGATTCACAGAAAGAAGCTACTATCTCAGAGTCAAGTCCATATTTAGTGCTAAATTTACGGAAAACATCGGTATCCATAAAAGATTTAACACAATCATACTTAGGTGTCATACCTGACTCCTTACCCTTTCGAGGTCCCAATCTTCATAGTTGCATTTAATTCTTTCCAATAAATCCCATTTGAATTCAATAGTCTTCATCATAAAGAGCTAGCACAAGAAGTATCAAGCATGGTGCTATTGCTATCAGAAAGCCGAGCATAAAATATTTGAATAATCATTTCTCTTGAGAGCTCATGATTGGGGCATGAATATAACATTGATTTAAGCCTCCCCAAGCTTGAGCGATGCTTTCTCCTTCGCAAGGCCAAAAATTATATATATAATTGCGATCACGATGAACAAGATGCATAGGATAAAACTTCTGATGAAATTCCAATTTCAATCATTTGTAGTTCCATGACCCCATATCATCACATAGCCTATACCATGTCGATGCATCTCCCTCAAAGATAAAGGGAAGACCTTCTTCTTAACAACATCTCCGAGTACACCCGCAAGCTTAAATAATCCACAAACTTCATCCACATATATTAGATGCTCATCAGGATGCTTTGTTCCATATCCTACAAAAGGATTAGCTAGCAGTTTTTCTATCATACCCGAAGGAATTTCAAAGCAGACATTTTCATTTTCAGATGGTTCAGTAGGTTGAGGAGAAACTCTTTGCTCTACTGGTCGGGGTGAAGATACCCCGGAAAAGCCCCTTAGAGGATTACTTTCCATAGTAACAAGTGACAGTAAATTTCAGCACACTATATAAATTTTTCCTTACCAAATTCCACCTACCAAAGGCGCTTCACTCCCCGGCAACGGCGCCAGAAAAGAGTCTTGATGACCGACAAGTATAGGGTATCTATCGTAGTCCTTTCAATAAGTAAGAGTGTCGAACCCAACGAGGAGCAGAAGGAAATGATAAGCGGTTTCCAGCAAGGTATTCTCTGCAAGTACTGAAATAAGTGGTAACAGATAGTTTTGTGATAGGATAATTTGTAACGAGCAACAAGTAACAAAAGTAAATAAAGTGCAGCAAGGTGGCCCAATCCTTTTTGTAGCAAAGGACAAGCCTAGACAAACTCTTATATAGAGAAAAGTGCTCCCGAGGACACATGGGAATATCGTCAAGCTAGTTTTCATCACACTCATATGATTCACATTCGGTACTTTGATAATTTGGTATGTGGGTGGACCGGTGCTTGGGTACTGCCCTTACTTGGGACAAGCATCCCACTTATGATTAACCTCTATTGCAAGCATCCGCAACTACAACAAAAGTATTAAGGTAAACCTAACCATAGCATGAAACATATGGATCCAAATCAGCCCCTTACGAAGCAACGCATAAACTAGGGTTTAAGCTTCTGTCACTCTAGCAACCCATCATCTACTTATTACTTCCCAATGCCTTCCTCTAGGCCCAAATAATGGTGAAGTTTCATGTAGTCGACGTTCACATAAAACCACTAGAGGAGAGACAACATACATCTCATCAAAATATCGAACGAATACCAAATTCACATGACTACTAATAGCAAGACTTCTCCCATGTCCTCAGGACCAAACGTAACTACTCACAAAGCATATTCATGTTCATAATCAGAGGGGTATTAATATGCATATAGGATCTGAACATATGATCTTCCACCAAATAAACCAACTAGCATCAACTACAAGGAGTAATTAACACTACTAGCAACCTACTAGTACCAATCTTGGACTTGGAGACAAGAATTGGATACAAGAGATGAACTAGGGTTTTGAGAGGAGATGGTGCTAATGAAGATGTTGATGGAGATTGCCCTCTCCTGATGAGAGGAGTGTTGGTGATGACAATGGCGATGATTTCCCCCTCCCGGAGGGAAGTTTCCCCGGCAGAACAACTCCGCTAGAGCCCTAGATTGGTCCCTCCAAGGTTCCGCCTCATGGCGGCGGAGTTTCGTCCGAGAAGATGGCTTCCTATTTTTTCGCATCGAAAGACTTCATATAGCAGAAGATGGCCACCGGAGGGCTACCAGGGGGCCCACGAGGTAGGGGGCGCGCCCAGGGGGGTAGGGCGCGCCCCACCCTCGTGGGCAGGGTGTGCCCCTCCCGGTGCACTTCTTGCGCTGAGTATTTTTTATATATTCTGAAAACGTCTTCTGTGAAGTTTCAGGACTTTTGGAGCTGTGTAGAATAGGTCTCTAATATTTGCTCCTTTTCCAGCCCAGAATCCCAACTGCCAGCATTCTCCCTCTTTATGTAAACCTTGTAAAATAAGAGAGAATAGGCATAAGTATTGTGACATAATGTGTAATAACAGCCCATAATGCAATAAATATCGATATAAAAGCATGATGCAAAATGGACGTATAACTGCTCTTCCCGCGCGCCGCCGGACCTCACCATTGCCAGCACCATCGCTTCTGCCGCACGTCCCTCTGCTTCTTCTGCTGCAGTGCACCGTCACCGCGAGGCTGCCCCGCCGTCGGCCTCGCCCTGCCTCTCTTGCTTTCCTGCGCCGTAGGCGTGTTGACCTCTGCTGCCTTCCTCGCTGAGCCGCATAGCGTCGTCCTTCTCTGGAAACTGTGCCCTGCAGGTCTTCTCCTCCTCCCACTGCTAGGCGCCTGTTCTGCTCAATGACACCTTGTGTCGCTCGCCATGGACATCGTTGCACTTCTGCCTCGTCTCTGTACTCCCGCAGCTCTGCTAGCTCCGTCACCGCCCCTGCTGGCCTCACTCAGGCAGGCCGCCGCTACCTCCCCTACACCATCACTTTAAGGGCATATTTATCCCTAAGTGTTTTGGTGATTGATGACAACACATTTGCGGACTAATCGTGTGCCTTGAGTATTCTAGACACTTCATTGCTAGGCACAAGACAGTTGGGTGTCCCTCGAAGACTGATGAAGACGGCGCCTTTTCTATGTTTCTTTTTGGTGGATTTGAGTCGTAGGAAAGCCGTACTATTAAGAGGGGGTCCGCGTTGGCAAGGTTTGGGTGGAATCATCACGTACACGTCTCCTTCTTGTCCCCTCCTTTTTCCTTGGAGCTTCCTCCGTTTTCTTGCCTCCCTTGTCTGGCTGCTGTGGATGGTCGCGGTAGTACTGCTCCCAGGAAAATGGTAGTACCGTAGGCATCCGCGGTAGTACCGCACGGTGGCGCGGTAGTACCGCAGGTGCCCATGGTAGTACCGCTCCCCTGGAGCCGCACTACCGCTGCCCACCAGGCTAGTGCCGCCCCTTTGCGGTAGTAGGGGCGGATGTAATTTTTTACATCCGCACCTACCGCGGTAGTACCGTTTTCGCCGAGTGGTAGTACCGCGCTATGCAGCCAGGCAGTAGTACCGCCCCTCGGCGGTACTACTGTGTCGGGTTTTTGCTACTTCCGTTTCTTTGCGGAAGTAGGTACGGAAGTTCCCTTCCCCCTGGCTGGGGTTTTTTTTCCTTGCGGTAGTACCACATGGGGTCGCGGTAGTACCGCGCGTGCGGAAGTACCGCCCCCAGCTCCTGCGCGTCTGTTTATCTTTACTGTCGCTGGGGTTGCGGCAGTACCGTGGGTCGGTACGGTAGTACCGCACAGCCGTGCGGTAGTACCGCTTGGTTGCAAGCAGTAGTACCACGCGGCCTTGCGGTAGTACCGCTGGCCGCAGGCTGGTTGGTGGGTAACGGTTGGATCCTTGTCCCACACTATATAAGGGATCCCCTTCTTCCCCATTGACTTACCTCTTCCACCCCCAAGCTCCATTATTGCTCTAAGCTCCATTTTCGCCCGATCTCACTCCCTAGCCGACCAAACTTGTTGATTTGCTCGGGAGTGGTTGAGAAGGCCTCGATCTACACTTCCACCAAGAGATATTTGATTCCCCCCACTAATCCCTTGCGGATCTTGTTACTCTGGGGTGTTTGAGCATCCTAGACGGTTGAGGTCACCGCGAAGCCATAGTCCATTGTGGTGAAGCTTTGTGGTGTCGTTGGGAGCCTCCAATTGAGTTGTGGAGATTGCCCCAACCTAGTTTGTAAAGGTTCGGTCGCCACCTCCAAGGGCACCAATAGTGGAATCACGACATCTCGCATTGTGTGAGGGCGTGAGGAGAATACGGTGGCCCTAGTGGCTTCTTGGGGAGCATTGTGCCTCCACACCGCTCCAACGGAGACGTACTTCCTCTCAAAGGGAATGAACTTCGGCAACACAACCTTGTCTCCACCGTCTCCACTCTTGGTTATCTCGTGCCTTTACTTGTGCAAGCCTATTTGTTTCATTTATCTTGCTTGCTTGTGTTCCCATCCTTGTTGCATCATATAGGTTGCTCACCTAGTTGCATATCTAGACAACCTACTTTGATGCAAAGTTTAAATTGTTAAAGAAAAGCTAAAATTGTTAGTTGCCTATTCACCCCCCCTCTAGTCAACCATATCAATCCTTTCAATTGGTATCAGAAAATCATCTCTTTATTAAGGACTTTACCGTCCAAATAGTATGGTTGATACCGTAGACGGTGTGGAGGAACACTCCGGTGTGAATCCGACCTCGTCTACGGGCGATGGGGGAACCTCGGTCTCTCATGAGGAGTTCAATGTGGCCTTGGAGACATTGAAAACCTCCATGACGACCGAGGTTGAAAGCATGTTTACTAAATTTCTTGAGGGGCTTAAACTATCCACCGCACCGTTGAAAGTGGGTGACCCCACCGACAAGGTGACGGATGCTATCCCCGACAAGGGGGAAGCTAGTAGTGAAAAGGCTCCTTCTTCTAGTGGTAAAAAGGGCACCGTCATATTTGCTCATGTGGAACCACCACTTGTTTATGGTGGACCGGTTCCTTCTACTCATTTGAATCATGCCGGTCCTCCCCCTAAGATTGTGAAAAATGAGGACTTTGATTCTTGGGTTTACCGCTTTAAACGTCATTTAAATCATGTGAACACTAACCTTTGGAGAATCATTGAAGAAGGTTTCTATCCGCATGATCCAAGAAACTTCACTCCTCGAGAAGCCGCGGATAATCAATTCAATGAGAATGCTCTCTTCATCATTCAAGATGCAATTCCACCAGAAGACCTACCTCATCTTCGTCCCTTCGCCTTGGCCAAAGATGCATGTCATTGTGTTGTCTCTCTCTACCGAGGAAGCGCAAGCATTCAACGCTCCAACTATGAAGTGGTGCAAGATGAGGCCGATGATTTTGCAATGAAAGAAGATGAAGAACCTCGTGAGCTTTATCGGAGAGTAACCAAACTCGCGGTCTTACTACGAGATCATGGGAGCAAGGACACGGATGACAATTGGATCAAGCGCAAATTCCTGAAGTCGATGATGCCCTACCACAAGGCCATGTCCTCCGTCATTTTTCAAAGACCGGACTTCCACACTTTGACCTCGAGTGAAGTGTTGGATGAGTTTTTGGCCATGAACATTTTGGACAAGACCGCCAACAATGCGGTGCTCCGTTCTCAAAGGGCAAAGAAGCCTAACCTTGCATTGAAGGCCAAGTTCACCGTTGAAGAAGAAGAAGAGGAAGAAGAGGAGAACAACCCCGAAGATACGAAGTATGCGTATCATGAACACATGGCACTTGCTTCAAGGCAATTTTGGAGTAAGAAAAACTCGAGGCCAAACTTTAGCAAAAACAACTCAAGTGGCACGAAGAGCAAGCAACGTGTAAGGACTTGCTACAATTGTGGCAACGTGAGTCATTTTTTTGCAGAGTGCCCGTATGAGAAGAGGGAAGACAATGGTGGCAAGCTCATTCGAAAGGACCAGGCCAAGTCGTTCCCCAACAAGAGCAACTTCACTAAGAAGACTCCTCCCAAGGCATTGGTGGTACAAGAAGATTACAATGAGGATGATGACGATGATGAAGGTGATGAGTCGGTTGCCATGGCCTCCGTTGCCATTGCGACGACTCCACGGGTGTCTCTCTTCGACTCACCCAATGAGAGCATCACCGCCAAGTGCCTCATGGCTAAAGCCACCAACAAGGTAACCCCCAACATCAAAACTACCATCATTAATCATCCTTCTCCAACGGATAACATTAATGAACTTGAGGGAGCTAATGTGGAGGCTAATGAGTTTGAGGCCTTTATGGGCAAACTCAAGGGAAAATCCAAGAAGCACTTTGTTGCTCTCTTGGAACAACTTGGTGAAGCCAATGACATGATCGAGGCTCACGAAGACACCATCACTAAGATGGAAGGGCATAGTCGTGACTATGCCGATGAGATTTCAGATCTTTCCAATGCTCTTGAGGAAGAGCGTGGTCTTCGTTTGGCTCTTGAGGAGTCACACAACGTTGATCGTGCTAAGTTAAAGAAAGATTATGATCATGTCCTCATTGTTTCTCATGTGCTAAACTCCGAGAAGGCCGAACTTGAGGTTGATCTTGCTAGACTCAAAGAGGAGTTTGATCTACTTGACAAGGCTCACAAGGTCTTGAAGGGTGCTCATGCTAGCCTCAAGGAGTCTCATGATCAACTTCAAGTAAAGCTAACCAAGGAAAAAGCCACTTTCCCTCGTATGATGTTAATTGATAATGCAAATGCTACTAACCCGTGTTGTGAGCATGTGCATCTCGTTGAGGAGAACGCTAAGCTAAAGGGGCAACTTGAGAGAGGTCTTGCGACTTGCATACAAGGCAAGAAGAACCTCAATGATCTCTTGATCAACCAAAAGGGAGTTGTAGCCAAGGAAGGGGTTGGGTACGTGCCCGACTCCAAGAACAAGAAGAAGGATGACAAGACCAAACAACGTCCTCCTCTCATGCAAACCTTTGTGAAGGAGGGAGAAAGTGCCTTCGAGGAGAAGAAGAAGAACAATGCGAAGGGTGGCGTTGTCAAAAGGGGCAATGTCACTCCTCGCATCAAAGCCGGCGACTTTAATCCTTCTTAGGTGTTATGCCGTGCTAGTGATGGGCATGTCTATGCCAAATTCGTTGGTTCTGTTCATGAATACATTGAATGGTCTATTTGGGTTCCAAAGACCCTTGTTACTAACATTAAAGGACCCATTAAAAAATGGGTACCTAAAACCAAGCATTAATCTCTTGTAGGTGTTTGCTTCCGGTGGGGGATCATGGTTGCTCGATAGCGGAGCTACAAAACATATGACCGGAAGCAATGACTTGGTGGTGAACGTGCACAAGATTCCATCTATGCCCACCAATGTCGAGTGGGGTGATGCCTCATCCTCCAAGGTATTGGGACTTGGCAAGGTGGTCATCTCTCATGATCTCACGATCGAGAAGGTCATGCTTGTTGAGTCCCTTGCATACAATTTACTTTCCGTTCATCAACTTGCAATCATGGGCTTTGCCACTTTCTTTGATATCGATACCGTGGCCCTCTTGTGTAGCAAGACTCTTAAAGTAGCCTTTGTTGGGCATGTCGAGAATGGTCTATATGTGATTAACTTTTCGGAGCGACCCACTAAGACCGCGACATGCCTAATGGCTAAAGTTGATGTGGGATGGCTTTGGCATCGCCTTTTAGCCCATGTCAATATGAGATCTTTGCAAAGTCTCCTCAAGGGGGACCATGTCCGTGGACTAACGAATGTTAGTTTTGCTAAAGATCGTGCTTGCAGTGCTTGTATCGAAGGAAATTTACATGAGAAGGCTCACCCTCCCACGACTATCATTTACTCAAAGAGGCCTTTGGAGCTCCTTCACATGGATCTCTTTGGGCCTCCATCCTTCGATAGTCTTGGGGGTAGGAAGTATTGCTTGGTGATTGTGGATGACTACTCAAGATACACTTGGGTGTATTTCTTCAAGAGGAAGAGCGAGACCCAACAAACCGTCATTGACTTTGCGAATGAAGCACAACGTCAACACAATGCAAAGATCTTGACAATAAGAAGTGACAACGGCACCGAGTTCAAGAACTACACCTTGGATGAGTTTCTTAGTGACGAGGGGATCAAGCATCAATACTCCGCACCTTACACCCCTCAACAAAACGGTGTTGCGGAGATGAAGAACCAGACGTTGATGGATGCGGCAAGGACCATGATGGCAGAGTTCAAGTCTCCGTACAACTTCTGGGCCGAAGCCATCAACACTGCGTGTCATGCATCCAATCGGCTCTACCTCCGCAAGGGCTTGAACAAGACTCCATATGAGATACTCACCGGTAACAAGCCCAACCTCAAGTACTTCCGGGTGTTCGGGTGTAAGTGTTTCATTCTCAAGAAAGGTGTTCGGTTGTCTAAATTTGAGGCTAGAGCTTATGAGGGCATATTTGTTGGTTATGCTACAAACTCTCATGCTTACCGTGTCCTCAATAAATCCATGGGACTTATTGAGGAGACGTGTAACATGAAGTTTGATGAGAATAACAGCTCCCAAGTGGAGCAATGTGGCACTTGTGATGTAGGTGATGAAATTCCTCCCCAAGCCATAAGAAGAATGGGTGCTGGCTTTATCCTACCATTGAGGAACCCCTTGTGGCCTAAGGATAAGGACAAAGCTCCACTCAAGCGGAGCCATCACCAACCCAAGGCCCACACACTTCCGAAGAACAACATGAAGGCCCTCATCCTCAAGAACATGACCAAGGGCAAGATCACGCTCAAGACGGAGTTGACACATCAAGTGATGCCCAAGGTCAAGTTCTCTCCTCCGAGCAAGTTCAAGAACAAGAACAAGCTCAAGGCGACGCTCAAGATGATCAAGTGACCACTCCTCGTCTCACCCCTGAGGAGGAATTAGAGCGTCGTGCCGCCAAGGTTGCTTCCAAGCTCTCCACCAAGGATCATCTCATGACGAATGTGCTTGGAAGCTTAAGAAAGGGGGTAAGCACTCGTAGACAATTAGCAAATTATTGTGAGCATCATTCGTTTGTCTCTTCTGTGGAACCCCACAAGGTCTATGAGGCGCTAGAAGATCCGGATTGGCTCAATGCCATGCATGAAGAACTCAACAACTTCGAGCGCAACAAAGTGTAGAGATTGGTGCCAAGACCGACGGGGAACCACAATGTCATCGGAACCAAGTGTATATTTAAGAACAAGCAAGATGCCCATGGGATTATCATTCGCAACAAGGCTCGTTTGGTAGCACAAGGCTACTCCCAAGTCGAGGGTCTCGACTACGGTGAAACCTTTGCTCCCGTTGCTCGTCTTGAATCTATTCGCATGTTGATTGCTTATGCTTCTCATCATAACTTTAAGTTACGACAAATGGATGTGAAAAGTGCTTATCTTAATGGTCCCATTAATGAATTGGTTTATGTCAAGCAACCCCCCGGGTTCGAGGATCCCTACTTTCCCGATCATGTGTATCAACTCGATAAGGCACTCTATGGCCTTAAACAAGCCCCATGTGCATGGTATGACCACCTTACCGAGTTGTTACAAGACAGTGGTTTTGAAGTTGGGCTAATCAACCCCACTCTTTTTACAAAGAAGGTCAAACGGGAGTTGTTTGTGTGCCAATTATATGTTGATGATATTATCTTTGGTTCCCCTAACAAAGCTTTCAATGAGGAATTTGCCGCTCTCATGACCTCAAAGTTCGAGATGTCTTCCATGGGAGAGTTGAAGTTCTTTCTAGGGTTCGAAGTGAAGCAAAGAAGAGAAGGAACCTTCATCAATCAAGCGAAATATACTCAAGACATGCTCAAAAGATTCAAGCTAAGTGATGTCAAGCCGGCTTCCACTCCCATGCCCACCAAGTGCCAACTTGACATAGATCCCAATGGTAAAGCGGTGGATCAAAAAGGTATATCGCTCCATGATAGGTTCCTTGCTTTACCTTTGTGCATCTAGACCGATATCATGTTGAGTGTGGGAATTTGTGCATGTTTTCAAGCCGCACCTAAGGAAAGTCACTATGTGGCGGTCAAACGGATCTTTCGATATTTGGCTCATACCCCAAACTTTGGCCTATGGTACCCAAGAGGAGCAAACTTCAAGCTTGTAGGGTATTCGGATTCCGATTGGGCGGGAGACAAAGTGGATAGGAAGTCCATTTCCGGAGGGTGCCAATTTCTTGGTTGCTCTTTGGTAAGTTGGGCTTCCAAAAAGCAAAGTTGTGTGTCTCTCTCGTCCACCGAAGCGGAGTATGTGGCGGCCGGTAGTTGTTGTGCACAACTCTTATGGATGAGGCAAACTTTAAAGGATTACAGTGTCATTTGTGACAAAGTGCCTCTTTGGTGTGACAATGAAAGTGCCATCAAGATCTCTCTCAACCCGGTGCAACACTTCAAGACGAAGCATATGAGATCCGGTATCACTTCATCCGGGATCACATTAGGCGAGGAAGAGATCGAGCTCAACTATGTCAACACTCATGATAACCTTGCAGATATTCTTCACGAAGCCCTTGGATGAAGCAAGATTTCGCGAGTTAAGGCATGAGCTAAATATCATTGATTCGAGCAATGTTGCTTGAACCCTTGCACACCCCACCATACTCAACTTGTGTTGTTTTAGATGTAGGCATGGACATAGGGGGAGTGATGTTCTCTCAATGAACTCTCCCTCCCCCCATTATGCATAAATTGATCAAGTCTTTCACATTAGCCATGTTTGATGGTACTTGTGCTTCAAAGACGAGTTTTGGTCATGGACCCAAGGATAATTCTTCGCGGTGCCATACCAATTGACTCAAACATAGGTGGCTACGGCCACCGCCCTCTCTTTTGGAGAGGTGGTGTCTCTGGTTGTGCGTGCGTGGTGGGGTCGTGTGCCTTTCGTGGCTTTGTGTGTAGTGTGTCTTGTGGTGTGTTTTTTCCCCCGATACTGTGCCTTTCTTGGCTTTGTGTGTTGTGCGGTGGTCTTGTGGTGTTCGTGTTGGGCATCGGAGCGTGGTTTCGTGGCTAAAGGACCCAGTTTTTCTTGTGACTGCGATAACGGTGTCATCTTCTTGAGCCCGCGCACGGTACATACCTCGGTACGCGGCGGCCATGGGTATCCACCACTTTTTGTGAGGTGGCATGGATTATCGCTGGACGGTGGCTCTTCTGAGTTGGATGTTCGTTCGTGTGGCTGGTGTTGGAATGGGCCGGACGCGCGACGCAGCGCACAGTATCTACCGACTCAGCTAAGTGGCGGTACCTTGGCTTAGATTAGGTCTGGAAGCTGGGCGTTCTCCGGTGTCGGGGTACTGTGGGTGATCACTAGGTGTGACGTGGTACTTGACGAGCGGTACTACCGCGATGGGGCACGGTACTGCGCCGTCGAGGGAGCGTGGGGGTTATGACTCGGGCAGGGGAGTTCCAACTCCCCATACCCATTCATTTGTCTCTCTCCCCACGTCTCTCTCTCTCTCGCTCAAGAACGGCGCCGGAGGCCCTCGCCGGATCTCCGTCTCCGGCCACTCTCCTCGGATTCCGACCGGTGGGATCGTTCCCCACCACTTCCTCTTGCCATGGACCAAGGTTTTTCCCCAAATCCCTCTTCTTCTTGGTTGTTCTCTTGCTTCTAGGTTTTTGGGGAGAAACTTGTTGTTCTTGAGATTTTAGGCCAAATCTATGCAAGAGTAGGATGTAGGAGAGTCGTGATGCATAGGAATCATACTTGATATGCTGTCTTGTGGTAGCTTTGTCCAATCATAGTACCGCCGCGGTTTCGCGGGTTTTTCTCAGATTTGAACTCGTTCAGATCTGACGCGGTGCGGTACTATCGTGTCTGCCCTGCGGTACTACTGCTCTTGCGGTACTACCACCCGACAGGTGTGGTACTACCGTGCTAGCTTGTGTGGTACTACCGCTCAGCAGACACGGTACTACCATGCTAGCTGAGGCACTAAGGTTGTACTACCGCTCCTAGACCTGATACTACCGTGACCTTGCACGGTACTACCGTGTCTGAGAGCAGTACTACTATCTTAGCTTCACAACACTTGGCAGTACTATCGTAGGGATCAAATCTCTCTCTAGGCATTTATCATGTGTGCTTTCTGCTTGTTTCTCTTGCTTGGTTGTGGTCTTTGCATTAATCCCTCTTGGTTGTTGTGGGTGTTTTGCGTTTTTGTGTCTCAGGTGGTGGCTCTCGCCGTTCCAATCCCAGTCGTGACACTGGCTCCAAGCGTCTGCGCAACCCCCAAGATGAAGCCCCAGAGGGCTCCAATGCCCCCAAGCGCAATGTCAAGACCACTACTAGCAAGCAAAAGGAACCTGCTAAGGGCATGGACGAGATTTTTGTCTCTGAGTATGTCGAACGCCGGAGGATCAATCCCTATGTGACTCCTCGGGCTGTGCTCAGAGGCACCGAGATGTTCTGGAACAAGCAACAGGTTCTCATCTATCTGGATGTGATCAAGAGCAAGCAGAATACCTTCGTGGATGTCTAGTGGATAGACATGCATCACATGCGGAAGGACAATTTTCGTGACTATTTTGGAGAGGCTCTGGACTTGGTGGAGCAGTTTGCTATTGAGCTGGTGATCTCCTTTCACCTTGACTATGACCCTGAACTCATCTGTCAGTTCTTTGCCTCAGTGTACTTTCATCCCGGGGAGCGGAGGATGACCTGGATGACCAATGGCCGTCAGCTGTCTGCTACATGGAAAGAGTTCATGGACCTGCTGCACATTCCTGATGACGGGCTTCACACCCCCGTTGGCGTTCGCCCCCATGCCAACTCTGAGTCTGCCAACAAGAACCTGCTTCAGCCTTTCCTTGTTGAGAAGGTGCTCCCCAATGGCAAGTCAACTTGGGTGTTGAACTCCTTTCTGGATATCATGCATCGCATCTTCCGCAACACTCTGTTCCCACGCATTGGCGACAAGGACAAGGTCCATGCATATCTAGTGGACATGTTGCTCCTGTGTGCAGATGCATGTTCTTCTCAGACTCAGCCACTTGATGTCTCACACATCATGTGGTGTGAGCTTCGGTTTGCGGTGTTCACTCGCAAGGTACCTATCTATGGATCATACCTGTTTCGGCTGTTCTCCACCTCTTGGGAGAAGATGTACCCTGGTGATGAGTTTCTTGCTCCAGACTGGATTCGCCATGAGTCCATCAGCCTCCGCGTCAAGCCCAACTGGGCCAACACCACTACCCGTGCTGAGGCCTCTTCTGCTAGGAGGGCTGCTGGTGAGGAGGAGGCTGCTGCTGAGAATGTTGCTGAGGATCGTGCTGCTAGGTCCACCACTCCTTCCTCTGAGCCGTCATGGGCCAAGAAGCTAAAGGACAAGATGAAGACTCTCTTCTGCATGCAGGCAAAGGGACAGTACAGGGCTTACGTGGCAGACAAGGAGAGTCGCCGTTGTGACAAGAAGGTTATGAGGCTCTTTGGAGAGGATGTGTCTGGCGGGTCTGAGGACGTCATCACACCTGAGGCTGCCTGGATGTCAAAGCAGGGATACAAGTGGACCACTTTAGAGGATGACTTCGAGGAGACTATCCCCGCCGCTGAGTCTGACGAGGAGCACGAGGAGCAGTGGGACGACTTCTCTGCCTGAGCCACCCCGTGTGTGTAGGTGTCCACTCTGCCTTTTTGGCGTCTCGATGCCAAAGGGGAGAGAGTGTAGGGATTTGTGTTGTGTCGTGCTTGGTGCGTTTATTTGCTTTGTCTTTTGGACCTCATTTGTGCTTGTTTGCTCTTGTTTGTGTTGTGCTTTCGAGACCTTTCCTCATATGGTGTAAGACAGATGCACTTTATCTATCGTAGTTAACTTATGTTTATGCTATCTTGTCTAGTGATAGATATGCCTTTTCTCTATAATATAGGGGGAGCTTTGATCCTAGTATTCGTGTGCCGTGCAGTCCAAAGCACTCATCCAGGTGGCACGCATCTAGGGGGAGCCCGTCTATATTCTAGAGAGGAGGGGTTTGCATTTACTTAATATTATTTTCCTTGTGCAAATCCCGTATTGTCATCAATCCACCAAAAAGGGGGAGATTGTAAGGGTATATTTATCCCTAAGTGTTTTGGTGATTGATGACAACGCATTTGCGGACTAATCGTGTGCCTTGAGTATTCCAGACACTTCATTGCTAGGCACAAGACGGTTGGGTGCCCCTCAAAGACTGATGAAGACGATGTCTTTTCTATGTTTCCTTTTGGTGGATTTGAGTCGTAGGAAAGCCGTACTATTAAGAGGGGGTCCGCGTTGGAAAGGTTTGGGTGGAATCATCACGTACACGTCTCCTTTTTGTCCCCTCCTTTTTCCTTGGAGCTTCCTCCGTTTTCTTGCCTCCCTTGTCTGGCTGCTGTGGTTGGTCGCGGTAGTACTGCTCCCAGGAAAACGGTAGTACCGTAGGCATCTGCGGTAGTACCGCGCAGTGGCGCGGTAGTACCGCTCCCCTGGAGCCGCACTACCGCTGCCCACCAGGCTAGTGCCGCCCCTTTGCGGTAGTAGGGGCGGATGTAATTTTTTACATCCGCAGCTACCGCGGTAGTACCGTTTTCGCTGAGCGGTAGTACCGCGCTATGCAGCCAAGCAGTAGTACCGCCCCTCGGTGGTACTACTATGTCGGTTTTTGCTACTTCCGTTTCTTTGCGGAAGTAGGCACGAAAGTTCCCTTCCCCCCGGCTGGGGGTTTTTGCCTTGCGGTAGTACCGCATGGGGGGCGCGGTAGTACCGCGCGTGCGGAAGTACCGCCCCCAGCTCATGCGCGTCCGTTTATCTTTACTGTCGCTGGGGTTGCGGCAGTACCGTGGGTCGGTATTGTAGTACCGCACCGCCGTGCGGTAGTACCGCTTGGTTGCAAGCAGTAGTACCGCGCGGCCTTGCGGTAGTACCGCTGGCCAGGCGCGGTAGTACCGCTGGCCAGGCGCGGTAGTACCGCTGGCCGCGAGCTGGTTGGTGGGTAACGGTTGGATCCTTGTCCCACACTATATAAGGGGTCCCCTTCTTCCCCGTTGACTTACCTCTTCCACCCCCAAGCTCCATTATTGCTCTAAGCTCCATTTTTGCCCGATCTCACTCCCTAGCCGACCAAACATGTTGATTTGCTCGGGAGTGGTTGAGAAGGCCTCGATCTACACTTCCACAAAGAGATATTTGATTCCCCCCACTAATACCTTGCGGATCTTGTTACTCTTGGATGTTTGAGCATCCTAGACGGTTGAGGTCACCGCGAAGCCATAGTCCATTGTGGTGAAGCTTTGTGGTGTCGTTGGGAGCCTCCAATTGAGTTGTGGAGATTGCCCCAACCTAGTTTGTAAAGGTTCGGTCGCCACCTCCAAGGGCACCAATAGTGGAATCACGGCATCTCGCATTGTGTGAGGGCGTGAGGAGAATACGGTGGCCCTAGTGGCTTCTTGGGTAGCATTGTTCCTCCACACCGCTCCAACAGAGACGTACTTCCTCTCAGAGGAAGGAACTTCAGCAACACATCCTCGTCTCCACCGTCTCCACTCTTGGTTATCTCGTGCCTTTACTTGTGCAAGCTTATTTGTTTCATTTATCTTGCTTGCTTGTGTTCCCATCCTTGTTGCATCCTATAGGTTGCTCACCTAGTTGCATATCTAGACAACCTACTTTGATGCAAAGTTTAAATTGTTAAAGAAAAGCTAAAATTGTTAGTTGCCTATTCACCCCCCTCTAGTTAACCATATCGATCCTTTCAATCACCATGGCCCTGTGCGCATGCTGCTGTTGCCTTGCCCCATGCATCCAGCACTACTGCGAGCACAACCTCCGCAAGCCCTGCTGCCTTCGGTTGCAGCCGGTTCGTTTTCTCCTGTTGGATACCGACGCCCTAACGACTACAAGGTGTTGCGCCAAGTACCACCACCATCGACCGCGAAGGGCTTGGAGTCACCAATTACCTCTTCGAACGAATGCGAACGACTACCATCGTCGTGGATCCGACAAGTACCCCGGCAACTTGTACCTCTACCGTCGACCCTGTGGACGTCAAGTTCCTCTCTGTGACCCCAAACATCTATGGAATGTGTACAACTACGAAACGTGTACCACTACTTCCACTACGACCTGTGACTACTTCCCTCGACGTTTTTCAACTGCCTCGAAATGCATGCTTCGAAGGTATACCGCCGAGACGATGACCCGTGGACGAATGTTGTGTGATGTTTGTATGAACCCCGTGTTTGCACCATGCCCGTTTGTTTCATGCATGTCCCTCATTTTCCATGCCACTGACACTTGGGACACCCGGTATCCGGGATCACTCCCCATCACTCTTGCATGCTTCGCACATCCACTTCCTTTTCCACCGACATCTCGATGAGTTGTCGGGACTGGAATGTTGCCGTGGCACCATTTCCGTTGTCACTACTGTGGCACCCCTTTCATTTCCGCCATGGTGACAAATGCCTCTTAACCTGCTCATGTCAACATTTTCATAAAACTTGCATATGTCATCCGCATCATAATAACAACATTAAAAATGTTTAAAATTGTTGTTTGCATTAAATTGCTAAATGCACATGGGGATTTACCGGAATTGTTGTTTGATGTTTCTGGCCCCATTTAAATTGCTTAGATACTGTAGTTTAATTGTGCTTCACCCCTTGCGATGGTTAACAACATTTAATATTGTTGGGTACATAACCGAGAGAGAACTAAATAAGTCATGTGGTGTTTCGTCAATATGCAAATCGTTGCATATTGAGCTCCACTTAATTTGTAGTATTGTTTGTGCACTTTGCCATGCCATGCCTCTTTAAACCGGACATACATCATACTTTATTGTGCATCATGCCATGTTTATGCTTGTTGGTTTACCATGTTGTTTTCTCCTTTCCGGTGTTGCTTCTTCTTGTTATTCCCGGTAACGTCGCGTTTGTCAGGATCCGTTCGACTACGTCCATTTGTCTTCTTCATGGACTCGTTCTTCTTCCTTGCGGGATTTCAGGCAAGATGACCATAACCTCGATATCACTTCTATCTTTGCTTTGCTAGTTGTTCATTCTATCGCTATGTCACACTACCTACCACTTGTTAGATCATGCCTCCCATATTGCCATGTCAAGCCTCTAACCAACCGTCCTAGCAAACCGTTGTTTGGCTATGTTACCACTTTTGCTCAGCCCCTCTTATAGCGTTGTTAGTTGCAGGTGAAGCTGAAGTTTGTCCCATGTTGGAACATGGATATGTTGGGATATCACAATATCTCTTATTTAATTAATGCATCTATATACTTGGTTAAGGGTGGAAGGCTCGGCCTTTTGCTTGGTGTTTTGTTCCACTCTTGCCGCCCTAGTTTCCGTCATACCGGTGTTATGTTCCTTGATTTTGCGTTCCTTACGCGGCTGGGGATTTATGGGACGCCCTTGACAGTTCACTTTGAATAAAACTCCTCCAGCAAGGCCCAACCTTGGTTTTACATTTGTCTAACAACCTATTACCCTTCCCTTGGGTCGGCCAACCCGAGGGTCATCTTTATTTTAACCCCCCGGGCCAGTGCTTCTCTAAGTGTTGGTCCGAACTGAGCTGCCTGCAGGGCCACCTCGGGGAAACTTGAGGGCTGGTTTTACTCGTAGCTTGTCTCATCCGGTGTGCCCTGAGAATGAGATACGTGCGACTCCTATTGGGATTGTCGGCACATCAGGCGACTTTGCTAGTCTTGTTTTACCATTGTCGAAATGTCTTGGAACCGGGATTCCGAGACTGGTCGGGTCTTTCCGGGAGAAGGAATACCCTTCGTTGATCGTGAGAGCTTGTGATGGGCTAAGTTGGGACACCCTTATAGGGTATAAACTTTTGAGAGTCGTGCCCGCGGTTATGTGGCAGATGGGAATTTGTTAATATCCGGTTGTAGATAACTTGACACTTAACTTAATTAAAATGAATCAACTGCGTGTGTAGCCGTGATGGTCTCTTTTCGGCGGAGTCCGGGAAGTGAACACGGTCCTTGTGTTATGCTTGAACGTAAGTAGTTTCAGGATCACTTCTTGATCACTTCTAGCTTCTCAGCCGTTGCATTGCTTCTCTTCTCGCTCTTATTTGCGTATGTTAGCCACCATATTTGCTTAGCACTTGCTGCAGCTCCACCTCATTACCTTGTCCTACCCATAAGCTTAAATAGTCTTGATCTCGCCGGTGTGAGATTGTTAAGTCCTCGTGACTCACAGATACTTCCAAAGAGTTGCAGGTGCCGATGATACCAGTGCAGGTGACGCAACCAAGCTCATGTGGGAGTTCGATGAAGATCTTGGTCGTTGTTATGTGTTTTTTCGAGATGATCAGTAGTGGTGACCAGTTGGGATGATCGGGGATCTAGCATTTGGGGTTGTCTTCTTTTATTTTGGTTCCATAGTTGGACCCTGATTGTACTCGGGATGATGAATGTTTAAATTTTTATTTGTGTGAAGTGGCGATTGTAAGCTAACTCTTCTTCCCTTTCTTATTCAGTACATGGGATTGTGTGAAGATTACCCTCTTGCGACTAAACCACCATGCGGTTATGCCTCTAAGTCGTGCCTCGATACGTGTGAGATATAGCCGCATCGTGGGCGTTACACCTTGAGACTCTATTCGGCGTTCACGAAGAAAGGCCAGACAAAGGATCGAATAGTTTTCACAGGAGACTAACATATATGTCTATTTGAACAAATAGGCTTTGATGCTAGCGGCAACCTCCCATGCCGCCGAAGTCTCTGAACTAAAGTGGAGGTTGGAGCGGGACGATGAAGAGCTCATCCTTGCCAACAAACAACTAGGGGACAAGCAAGGTCTGCAATACCTATTCCTATCTGAAATGATACGAGTTGTTGTGTTATCTTGCTGATCGTGTTGTTAGATGCTCATACGCGACGCGTCTGAGGTCAAAACCCTCAAGAATGCGCTGGCCGGAGCCCAGAAGAAGGCGGAAGAGGAACTAGCCGCCCGCCAAAAACATGAATCAAGGGTGGAGGAAGTCCGGCAAGAGCTCAAGGATGCCATAAATAAATGCGAGTCCTTGGAGCGCAAGGTTGCGTCTCGAGATTCCGAACTTGCTAAGGCCCTCCAAAGTGCATAGGAGGCCCGGGCTGAAGCCTAGAACGTCTGCCGGGAGATCTAAGAGGCGAAGCAGATTGCGGTTGGTAAGGCCTTTAATATGCAGAGAAAATTTGTGAGAAGGAAATACATCTTACTGACCCAGATTTGGAGTTCTCCAGGAGCGTTTGCGGACCTGCACTGGAGTGTTGCCAATGCTGCGGAGTTCTTCCAAGCCGAAGAGGGGAGCTCGGCGGAAAAACTATTCTGGTCGCAGTACCTTGTGCCTGAGCATCCCGTGTCCCTCAGCGATCAGCTGAAGCAGTTGACCGAACTGCATAGGGTGGCCGGATCGGCCATGAGGGACTTTACAATCCGTCTGTGGCCTGCCAAACCCATACCCAGCAGCTACTTCGGGCTCGTGAAGCGGCTGGTCAATGCCTGCCCCCGGCTTGATGCCGTGAAGCGGTCGGTTTGCATCGAAGGTGCATGGATGGCCTTCGCCCGTGTCAAAGTGCAGTGTGCGAAGATGAACGCCGTCAAGATCGCAACCGAGGGACCGCCCTAGGCAAGGAGCACCGTACTCCGGAGCGGTATTTTGACGAAGTTTTGGAAGGTTCCCGCATTATAGAGGGCTAGTGTTCGAAGGACATTATCTTCGAATGAATGTACCTGTAATGCCCGTACTTTGTATCATAAAACAAGGCTTATGCATAATGTGTTGCTTGTTTTATTTTGAAATCCTTTCCTCCTGTGCGGCCGTTTATGGTATCTAAGAGTTGGCCAGTCATCGGCTTCATCCTCCACGTATGTAGTACGGGGGTGTTTAGAAGGGCCCCTAGACACACTTGACCCAACCAGCGTGGTCCTTGAAGGAGGTGTCAGTGCGGCGAACCAGGCAATCAGACTATGTGGCTTTATCACTCTCACTTAGCCATAGGAGTTTGACAATGAGGTTATAGGCGCATCCCCTGGTCTTGTTCGATTATCCGAACTTGGGTTCTGTAGACGCCTGACCGGGCGTGGACCGGTCCTTCGCATAATGCAGGCAAAATTGCAAGAGATTTGTAGTTAGTCACCGAATAGCTGACCAGCTCTCGCCGCATCGTGACAGTCAGTTTTTGGCTTTCTCTACTAAGGTGTTTATCCGGATGATCCAGAAACACAATCGCAGTAGTTCTCCCTTTACTGCCTTAGCCGAACAAGTGGAACGTAAGGCAATAACCACAGGAGCCTGGCAACCCAACTATTGACCAAAGACATGATTCGGAGCCGATGCATATAATGCTATATTCGGGACGCTGAATTGTACTATAAAATTGTTCGGACTTTATTTAGTATTTAAGAGATGTACGTGGCTCAATAGAGCCCTTGGTGATTTAAGTCACACCGAGGTGTACATGACAACCGGAAAAAACAGGGAAATACAGATTAAGAGGTTAGCCAGTACCACATAGTTTAGGCTAGAAACTGTTTCCATTATAGTCCGATTGGTACATCAAAACATGTTGGTACAAATAGTGCGGTAAGCAACAAGGATATTTTACATGCCGAGCATAAGGGAAAGTTCTGTATGTGTCATGAAAATGGACGAGGTGATCTTTAAAGACCCTTTAGGTACTCTGCTCCGCGTCTATGCTACTTTTCTCCTTGGTGTATTGTCCTTTGAGAGGATCATCGACCGGTGTTTTCATGATAGGCCTCGAAAAGAGGCCTTGGTACCGTCAAAAAGGTGATGTGGGTTGTAAGGAACCTGGAAAAATAAAAGGAAGAGAAAAAGGAAATGTGAGTGTCCGGATAGGGTCTAGCCGTATTGTGGACTTTATCTTTATTATGCCTCCATCCTTTCCCATGGTATCTTTAGTGCATAATTATGTACGCATGGTACATATGCCACAATTTGGTAGGGATTGAGATGGAGGCCGAATTGCTAGTTGAGCTCCTGACGAGCTGGACTGTCGTGCCGCGGGGTAGTCCGGACTCGTTTCATACTGTCCGGGGGCTTGACTGCCGATGTATTATTTGGTATGATAAGGCCGCTCTGTACTTCTGCTGCCAGGGCCACGGTGTGCTCCTCAGTGCGGAGGGAGCATTCCATGTTTCCATTGACTGTTATAACACCGCGGGGTCCGGGCATCTTGAGTTTGAGGTATGCATAGTGTCGGACCGTGTTGAAACGAGCGAACACGGTTCGTCCGAGCAGCGCATGGTAGCCACTGCGGAAAGGGACGATGTCGAAGAGTAAGTCTTCGCTTTGGAAGTTGTCCGGCGAACTGAAGACAACCTCTAGTGTGATTGAGCCCATGCAGCGGGCCTCTACACCAGGTATTACTCGCTTAAAGGTGGTTTTAGTGGGCTTGATTCTTGACGGATAGATACCCATCTTGCGGATTGTGTCCTGATAGAGCAGGTTAAGGCTGCTGCCACCATCCATGAGGACTCGCGTGAGGTGGAATCCATTAATAATTGGGTCGAGTACTAGCGCGGCCGAGCCTCCATGACGGATACTGGTCGAGTGGTCTCAGTGATCGGACAGGCTGACCATGGGTTGAATCTTGGGGCGACTGGCTCGATCGCGTAGACGTCCCTTAACGCACGCTTGCGCTCCCGCTTGGGGATGTGATTAGCATATATCCTATTCACTGTTTTGACCTCGGGG